>NC_137618.1:49781318-49878818 GCF_963280865.1 Gymnoscopelus braueri | reverse complement strand
AGTAGACAGGAAATGGGAAGAGAGATGGGGGGATGACACGCAGAAAAGGTCGTCAGGATCGGAAGTCGAACCTGTGACTCGCTGTCAGGCTGGAGCCTAGGTGCCCAGATGGTTACGCCAACCGTCCGGGCAAGTACTGTATTTGGTGATGTTCTATATTGTCTGAATCAACTTTGTTTGTGTTCGTTTAAGTGCTAAAAGAGTTACTTTGAGAGATGTTTAACCGTACAATGTAAGTCAATGAATTAGCAATGTCTAATCAATGGCGCAATTATTTTGCGCCATTGATTAGATTTCTTTTCCACCTTTGGAGTTACATCATGGCAAGGGTTGTGGGTTAACACAACCCAAACCTCTACCAAGGTGGTCTTGCCCTTTAATAGTCCATATTATCAAATGTTTGCATGCTAAATTAATTTGAACTTTGGTTTATTTCTTGCAGATCAACCCAATGGACCGGCTGCAACTGCCCAGGTGAGTGCTAAGTAAGCTTGACTTGACAGATTGTTTCCACCTTTAATAGTGTATAGCTCACATGTTTGCATGTTAAATTCATTTGAACATTAGTTTATCTCTTGCAGCTCAACCCAAAGGAGCGGCTGCATTTGACCCAGGTGAGTAGGATGACTATCCAGAGAATAGAGCCAAATAATTTCATCTTAGACTATTGGGCTTAAGTGAATAACCATAGTAGACTTACTAGCGTTACTTACTGTCAAATTCCATTTGACGTTTTCATTCCATTCTCCATCATAGTTGTAGTGGTGATTTGTCCTAAAAATAATGATAAATAATAAAACGTATTCGATAATCAAATGGCACCTAGGAAACCCAGGGTAAATTAGTTGATGTTTTTTGTTCTATATTACCATTTTCAACAAAGCTTCATACTCGTTGACTCGAGACTTCAGATGCGTCAATGTCCCATAATGTCTTGCAGGTGGTGGGCAGTGCAATTTTGAGTGTTAGTTTTCTGGTGTGTGTATGAAATTGCCATCTTATTTGGTCAGCTGTTGCACCGTACAATATTACACAAGGATGAATAACCAGAACATAAGGATCAACAGCTACTACTTTGATGTCTGGAAATATTTTATGTAATTAGATAATTTAATATTTAACTATCATATTAATGTCTACACACTGCTTTCACTTCTCTCTTCCACAGGACCATCTGAACCAAAGATCACGAACAGCCTTTCTGTTCCAGGTACAGACCCACTCTCTTCACAAGATATCCATAGTTCCATATATACACATGTTTCTTTCAACTTACCATCTTGAGACATCTTATTTATTGCAGTATGTTATCCTTTGTTTTCTTTAAAGACGCAAAGGCTTTCTTCATCAAGAAACGTGGGGCTTTGGTCAGAGACGTCAAGAACGTGAAGTCCATCGTTGATAATCTGATAAGTGAGGGGTTCCATGCTGAATTGGCCGCCAAAGTTGCTGCTCAGGAAACAGACCCAGATCGCATGAGAAAGATCCTTGACAGTGTGACCAGCAAGGCATTAGCAGAAGTCCTTTTCAACGCTCTAGTCGAGCATCAAAAGGATGTCATGATGGAATTAGCGGGATAAAACCTTCCGATGAATCCAGGGATATGTCATACATCTTTTATAGCTGAAAATATTCCAGGGATCATACACACTTAAAGGTAGGGTAAGTGATTTGCAATTATTCAAATAATTGCAAAATGGGTCTATGTTGTGCTCGTTACTATAGAGTGTCCTGTCCATATAAGGAGTCTCCAATGTCTCTCCAGCTCTTTATTAAACAGAAAATGCATTTTCAGTGCTCTCTCCTGATTGGCTTAAAATGTGTCACCTACCTGAAAATCTGCTATATTCTGTTTACTAAAGAGCTGGAGAGACCTATGTGACCGAACAAACGCTCTGTAGCAATGATTACTATTAGAATATAGTACTTTAACCTTTTTTAACAAAACAAAACAAATTATCAAAACACATCACTTACCCTACCTTTAAGGTTTGCTATTGGTATTTAGTTGTTTAGATCTTTTGTTTAAATGTTGTTGTTTTTTTGTCATGTGCAGGACATTTAAATGTTTTACTGACTGCATTATCTGATGCATTCACTATTCAGGTTGTATTTTTTTATACTAGAAAACATTTTGTAGAGAAAAAAAAGACCTTGATAAGGTGTGACATTCTGATATTGTAAAGAACTTTTTGGTCTTTAATTGAAACTGTAACTAGAAAAAGGATTGTTTTGTGTTCAATCCATACTGCCATGTCCAGGATGATTTAGATTGTAAATGGGACCACTATGCTAAAAAATAAAAACAAAGATATGAAACAACTCTACTTTGACCTTGGACCTTGGAATTTATAGCTTTCATATTTATTTGGAAATAGTAGAAAGAGTATATTTCTAACAACATCTTATTTGTACCCATATTAGCTTCATTTTTAAGTTGTTTTATCATAGACTCTCATTCCCAGAAAATCACATGCTTTAATCTCTTTCAACTCAATACAGAACATTCACCTCAATACCCAGCTCCGTGGTTTCTGTCTTTGGGAATGAGTTATTGCCAATGTTCATAAATATCTATTGCACAGTCTTAAGCAAATGGGATAGCAAATATTAATGATTAAATCAGGTGTGGGAAAAATAAAGTCCCACTTGATTTAACAATATTGTTATCCCAGTAAGTCAATTGGAAACCAACCACTAGAGGTCACAATTGATCAAGTTTTATCTCAAGTTGAAGCCATTTAACATTCAAATGATGTTCTCGTGTCCTCAATCATTCTTTGTGAACTTCCCAAGATACAATAGTGCAATAATGTAGAACAACATTTATGCATTTGGGGAAAGATTCAAAACCATTTTTTCCCAGCAGTACTCCCATTGATTGGGCGGCCATAGCTGAGTGGTTAGTGAGCCCGCCTAGGGAGCCAGAGGCCCTGGTTGCCCCAGGTACGATTCCAGGCCACGCCAGCATATGAGTCGATGAAATGAAATTTGTCCCTGAGCAAGACTCTTAACCCCTAATTGCTCACAGGCCCTCATTGGAAACAAGCCCGCAAGGACTTTCATGAACGTCCTGTTAAAAGGAATTATCCTTATCCTTAAATTGATTTAATACTTTATTAATCACAAATGTGAACAGCACGGAGGTACAGTAAAACATTTAAGCTAAAAGGATGACACGAAAAAGTCCTGGGAACTTGTTTCCATTGTGGTCCTATATTCAATTCATCAACAGAGCATAGAATATTATAATATATATATATATATATTTACAGAGGAGAAAAAGAACAAAGGAAAAACGGTGTCAGTGTATGAGCCCTCCTTTCAATGGGATTTGATATCTATATCCACTTGTAGTTGTCTGACAGATGCTTTTTCAGGACAGTTTTGAAAGAAGCCAGTGATTCACGATCACATCCTTTAATGGATGATGTCAGGGCATTCCATATTATGGTGGCTGAGTAGTAGTCAGTGGTGGAAAAAGTAGGCTACTCACATTCTTTACTTAAGAAATAGTATCAATACTGCAATGAAGAAATACTCTGTTACAAGTAAAAGTCCGGAATTCAAAATGTACTTGAGTAAAAGTACAAAATGATTGGTATCAAAATGTACTTAAAGTACCAAAAGTAGAAAGTAGGCCTACTCATTATGCAGTTTTCAAAATGTATACAAATCTTTTGAAAATAGCAGATCTACAAGCTGCAATCAGATCAAGCTGCAATCAGAAAATAGCAGATCTATAATGCGACGCATTGTGAGCTTGTAGATCGGCTATTTTCAAATGGCCGAAATGTATGTAGGGCTGAGGTGGTTAATATATGTTTTGTGATAATAATTAAGATCTACAAACTAACTAGTGACTAAAGGTTTCAAATAATTATAGTGGAGTAAAAGTACAATATTTGCCTCTGAGGTGGAGTAGAACTAAAAGTACTGACATTTTTAAATACTCCAGTAAAGTAAAAAATACCTCAAAATTGTACTTAAGAACAGTACTTGATTAAATGTACTTAGTTACTTTACACCACTGGCTGAGTAGTAGTAGTAGTTTCCCATGTTTGTGCTACATTTGGGGGGTACCAGATCGTAGGTGCTCCCTCTGGTGTTGTGGCTGTGGGTGTCACTCACTTTGGAGACGTAGTTAGACATGTATGAGGACACTCTCCCTCTGAGTATCTGCAATACCAATCCCATTGATTGCTTAACCCTGTCTTCTACCCTGAGCCATCCCAAACTAGCAAAGCGTGTTTGTGCATCGAGGTGCCCAGATGTCCCTATAGTGCCCACCTTTCCTGTATCCGATTTGAACATGCTTTTAGAACATTTCACATTTAAGGCCTAATTTCAACAATTGCTATAAAACCTGTGGATGTCATTATGGCATAAACAATACGTTGAAGGGTACATTTTGGAGGTTCAAATAGCCTACTTAACATGATTTCATACCATTTTCCAAAGCAAATGATGTGTATATTTCATAAACATAGACACAAATGTAAGCCATATTTCACAGGGAGCATACAGACAGAAGAAGTGGATTGAGTCAGAGAGAGGTGCCGGTTTGTCTGAGAGGGGTGTGGGGGTGCTCTTAGCATTTTCTTTGTCTTACCTGCAGGAGACAGAGAGCATGTTTCCCCCATTCCCCCTTCCTGCCTTGACAGTTGCAAATGTCTTGGGCGGTTGGGGGCTCACCTTTGAAGTCTGACACACCCATACCTGCACCTCCTCTTTCACTGAAGGGGCTATATAGACTGCCAAAGTGTGGCTATCTGTGTGTGTGACTCAGCAGCCGGCAGGCTGTTGTGTGGTGTGGTGGGGACCTCAGGGTCCCCATAGGAAGCTATTTGTACTTATGCAATAAATCGGATGCAAAGATACCTCACTGACTAGTGATGACTCCATTCATTCTACAACCACTCATTCTCACCACTGGGACATCAAACTATCTGCAATATGGCGTTGTTGGCAACTCAATAGAGCCTTTAAGGCAGTGGAAGAATATACCTCATATGGGTTGTCTGCAGTGGGAAATATACCTCATATGGCGTGAAGTCGGCAGTCGCGTTGGTTTGTTTTTTTGGAGGCGCAAGTCTCCAGGGATACTGAGCCAGGCGTCGAAAGAACGTGCGGCGGCGTTTTTGCCTTGCGGTGGGTGTACGGATCACGTTCTCTTCCTGAGACGTGGGGGGTCCACTGTGTAGGTGATTATGGACATCGGCACGACGTGACGACAACTTTTCAAAGATCTGCAGGGAGAGGACCTCATGACCGGGCCTGGGATGGCTGCACGACTCGTCTGGCTGATCGCTAGCAGGGCGCGTGGCTGTGCTGGAGCTGCGCTGGGCAACACGGCTGGGGTGAGATGATGACATTGGGGGGGGCTGCAAGAGAGACGTTATCGAGCGGGACGCTGCGCATATGGGACCTGGGGTTACATTTTTGTGATATGGGTGATTTAAACTATGGGGCTATGGCTGCCATGGAGGAGTGATGTGAGGATTTTTTTCTCTCTCTGGTCTCTGGGGTTAAATGTGGATTTTTTTATTTTTCGTTGTGCTGAGAAGACCGGGCGAATCCCGTGACGAGGTGCATGGAGCCGGGCCATTCCCGTGGATGTGTTTGAGGGCGAATCCCTTATGTTTTATGTATAACATTTTTCCCAGAGTTTAAAGGCTAACAGAGGGATCCTGCACGCTGATTGGTTGGAGTTGATATAATTGTACAATGTTAACACCTCTGGAAATGTTCCAAAATGTACTAACTTAGGGGCAAAAGGCATGAGTCAGAAAGCAAGCTTACTTTACTGGGTTTTGGGACCTTTCCTCGGGGTGTTTGAGTTTTCTGTCTATTTAATGTGAATCACTGTGTCGCTGTACTATGTAATCTTGGTTTTTGTATGTGCATTGTTCTGTATGATGTTGTTTGCTGTTTTGGTCTTCCTGAATGTTTAATTTTTTTCCTGGTTGGTGTTCCGGTCGCTTTTCATGGGGGGCGGTTCTTTGTGGTTCTTTTGAAATATACGTGTTTGTGAAAGACGTTTAATGTCTCTCATGGGGGGTCTGATGTGTATATTTCATAAACATAGACACAAATGTAAGCCATATTTCACAGGGAGCATACAGACAGAAGAAGTGGATTGAGTCAGAGAGAGGTGCCGGTTTGTCTGAGAGGGGTGTGGGGGTGCTCTTAGCATTTTCTTTGTCTTACCTGCAGGAGACAGAGAGCATGTTTCCCCCATTCCCCCTTCCTGCCTTGACAGTTGCAAATGTCTTGGGCGGTTGGGGGCTCACCTTTGAAGTCTGACACACCCATACCTGCACCTCCTCTTTCACTGAAGGGGCTATATAGACTGCCAAAGTGTGGCTATCTGTGTGTGTGACTCAGCAGCCGGCAGGCTGTTGTGTGGTGTGGTGGGGACCTCAGGGTCCCCATAGGAAGCTATTTGTACTTATGCAATAAATCGGATGCAAAGATACCTCACTGACTAGTGATGACTCCATTCATTCTACAACCACTCATTCTCACCACTGGGACATCAAACTATCTGCAATATGGCGTTGTTGGCAACTCAATAGAGCCTTTAAGGCAGTGGAAGAATATACCTCATATGGGTTGTCTGCAGTGGGAAATATACCTCACAAACTTTTATTTTTAACGTTTTCACATTTTGCAAACAACTACTAATGTCAAACTGCAAAACGTACACAATACATATCTCATGTACGGCTGAAGCATTGCATTTCATTTCCTTGTGATTATGGTATGAATAGAACTTGTTACAACCATGTTACAGACAGTAAGTGTGATGTAGCAGCCTAATGCGGGTGTAAGACCTGTTGTGTTTGTATTGTGTTATAAGGTATAACTATACCAAACTGCATAGTTTTATATGCATTTTGGGGGTTTTAGGGGGTTTCGCGTGGTGAGGTGTCCCTTATTTTAATCTCTAGGAGTAGGCTACTGTATACATCACTGTAAATTGCCAGTGTTATGTACTGTATATTCAAGGTTTTATATTGAGTTTGTATATGTCTATTGCTGTACAGAACCATCAGGTGTGATGTCTTTCTGCTCTGTTATTAGAGGCAACATGTAGAAAAATAAAACGTCTGTTAGTGCTTCTGTTTGAGACCCTGGACCTTCAGTAGATGTGATTCTCAACCTTATCCATTTCAAGGACCCACAGTTTGATATGCATTAGGCCAACCTTGTATCTCCATATTATTTCAGCTTTTTACCACTTAAACCCTAAGGTCCTTATTCTGGGTATTTCATAATAGGCTAACATTTGGCAGAAATAGCAGATCTACAAGCTCTCATTGCATTGTGTTGCGACAAACCTTTATGGCGAAGAGATTTGGTGTTGAGGGAAAAAAGGAGGGGGCCAAGTATAGGGCCCTGGGGGACCCCTATAGGGTTTAAGTGGTTAAATAATATCACTGGACCATAAAGTCATAGAAAGAGAACACTTAATCAGACTAATCCATTTAATCTATTATACAGTATATAATAAAAAGGACAATTAGAGTTTTTTACGTTGATTTATTGATATAAAACATATTTTATAAAAGTAACATACTAATTGATTATTCAATTAACCCAATAAGTAATCAATAGAACAATCACTAAGAAACTAAATGTAGCCTCCTCTTTACAGACATCCAGTGGTGGAAGTAAAAGTAGAAATATTCTGTTAGTAAGTACTGTAATCAGAATTTCACTTGAGAAATGTACAAAAGTATTGGCATCAAAAATACTAATTGCGAACGCCCAAGTGCAGCTTACTATGAAACCGTGCTCGGGTTGTGTGCGTGTCTGTGTCTCTGTGTCTCTGTGTGCGTGCACTGCCTGTGTGCAGCCGCCAGAGTGCGCCAGAGTGCAGGAATGTAGACAATGCTCTGATTAAAATGCACAACAGCCTGCAAAAAAAACACACACACACACACACACACACACACACACACACACACACACACACACACACACACACACACACACACGATGTCAATGTTCTCTCCCCATCACGGTGAAATAACACAGATTACAAGTCCGTAAATACACAATATTTCCGAGCTGCGTTCGCTTCCAGCGTTCGCACGTCTTACTTGTAATAAGTATGCAGAAATTCCCATTTTGCACGTTTTTCTTTTACAACACTTTTCTAAATGTGTTAAAATCGTTAATGTATGTTTTTTTTATAATAATTTGAAAAATATTACAAATACATTATTCTACTTTCTCAATTTTCTGAGATTTTGCCAAAATAGCAGATGACTGATTATGATGCTTAATTACCACATTTAACTCAGGACACCCTGGAATGCCCTCAAGGACCCCCTGGGAGCCCTTCAAGGACCCCACTTTGAGAACCAATCACTTCAGAGTCTTTGAGTCCAGATTCTTGCACTGGTAGACTGACACTGGTCTTTCTGTCAGGGTGTGTAGATGTGCACGCGGCACTGACACTGGTCTTTCTGTCAGGGTGTGTGGACGTGCACTCAGCACTGTCACTGGTCTTTCTGTCAGGGTGTGTGGACGTGCACACAGCACTGTCACTGGTCTTTCTGTCAGGGTGTGTGGACGTGCACACAGCACTGCTGTCCACATCTTCTCTTCGACACATTTTCTTCAGCGTGGTCGTTGAGTTCCAGCCTTGATCTTGGTCAAACTTGTAAACGCAGCCCTGGAACAGAGCAGGAAACATCTCCATCAGGTCAATATCATCTGCATCCTCAGTGCTGTGAACACAGAAATTAAGTCATAAGTCACAATTCCTCAGTGGTGGAAACTAAGTTACTCTCCTAAGTTCCTCAAGTACTGTATTTAAGTAGCCTACAACTTTGCAGTGATGGAAACTGGTTTGAAAGTGGTTTGTCTTGGGCAATAACTGTTGGATGCAGTTTAACGTCGTACCCTGGACATACACTTAGTACATTTACCTAAGTACAATTTTGAGTTACTTTTGAGAATCGCTGTTTTAGAACACAAGCTTCAATACATAGCAGCCCACGGTGCCAATTTGTACATGCACCTTTGCATCCATACGAGTCCTGAATTTCAATTTGTACACTTGAAAAATAAAGAGATAAACTAATATATTTTTTACATGGACAGGACTGACTACTCTTTGTGTTGTTTTTAAATCTAATTCAACTTACTAGTGCTCATGGAGATTGCGTATGAAGCGCAGCAATCCAAATGTGTTCTCAGGGGTAGGCCTTCTTCTTGCCATCCATCTTCTGGACCAACTCAGGTGGGAACTGGAATAAAAACATACAACTTAAAGATCAAATGGACTTGGGACTTGACAATTACTCTTTAGTTTCCTTGGCAAAGCAAGTTTGTTTCTATACTATACACAAAAGGTATTCAAAGTGCTTTACATAAGGTATGCAAAGGCATTTTAAGAGACACCTAAAATAGAAGGAATAACATAGAGAAATACACATTTAAAACACCAAAGTACAATTGTAGTTTTATTTCTTCTCAAACTGTTTGCAATGAGCTCATGTACAGTCATACAGTACCTTGTGTTTCCACGTGTTGAACTGTCCCATCTCACCATACTGGTCTAGTGCCCTCATGAGATCCATGTCAGAATTTCGACAATTCTCAACTTCCTTTAGATTTCCAATCTTTCTCAAATATTCTACTTTCCTGTACAAAATAAATAAAATATTGAAAATATTAGGCTACCCTTAAAACATTTTCTTAGAATATAAGTACCTTACCGTCCGATCAAGCTGATAAATATTAGCTGAAATAATGTTTAGATATCAGAATAGATGAACAATAATGGAACGGAAAAAGGTTTATTCATACCTCTCGTTTGACCAAAAGAAGGGATGAGCCAAACATTCCTCCACTTTAGGTCTTTTCTTTGGGTCTTCATTGATCATCCACTCAATAAGATCCTTGGCAACCACATCCTGAACATCATCCAGGTTGTAGATTCCATCGTAGATGTTGCTTTCACATCTAAAGCCTGTGCCAAATGGATGGTGTCCTCCAGAAAGGATGTAATATATCAACATCCCAGCCACCATGACAATGAGTAAGTTTATTATATTTTCTGTTCTCATGTATTAAACTTTCTTCACACAAACAGAATAATTAATTAAGAATTAACCTGGATATCAGTGCTTGTTTTATATGCAATATCACTGTCTTCATTCAAAGTCTCCTTTGCCTTCCAGCATTTAGTTCCTGCACTGCTTGTACGAAGGGTTGTTTGTCCTTTGGGTAATCGGCGGCTTATTCCAAAATCTGCTAATCTTGCCTTATTTTGTACATCTGCAAGACAAATTGGGTAGATCGATATACAGTATGTGTGTGTGTGTGTATGTATATATATATATATATCACACACACACACACACACACACCCACACACACACACACACACACACACACACACACACATGCAATATATATATATATATATATATATATATATATATATATATATATATATATATATATATATATATATATATATATATGTACGCATACACACACACACACACACACACACACACACACACACACACACGGTATGCTCTTAATTTCTTCTGTATCTTACCGATCAAGACATTCTGGGGCTTGATATCCCGATGGAGAATTTGAGGATTCTGACAATGAAGAACACTTAAGCTATTGAGAACCTGATTTGCAAGATCCCTCCTCATTTCACTAAGGACGTCTTGAGGAAACTCACATTTGATGTATTCGTCTAGCGTGTATTCACATAACTGAAGCCCAAGGTAACCAAAGTTCTCATCCTCTGCAAAGTCAACATATCGTACAATTGAAGGATGATCAAGCTTTGGAAGACGTAAAAAGCCTTCCTCATTCTTCAGCACTTGGTAGTTGGATTTGGACATTCTCTTAACTGCGACTTCAGTGCCGTCATCTCTTAACCCCAAGAAGACCTCAGTTCCATCACTTCCTTTTGCGATGCGGAATTCATCATCTTTCACAAACACAAGACTCCCAACTTTGATAATTTTACTTTCATCTATGTTGGCAAGCTTCTCTAACTGTTGCTTCCATATTTGACTGATTTGGTGCCATTTTCTGGGTTTTGGTGACACACTGGCTACGGGGTGGCCAGGTTGCACATATGAACTTCCAGTCAGAACAGATTCCTCAACAGGAACATTTGTTGTCTTATCTGCATCAGCATGAACTTCATCTTTCAATTCCTCTTGCTTTCCTGACTTTTTTCTCTTTTTTTCTTTCTTTTTGGATCCCGGTGGCTCCGTATTGGTAGTTGTGGAAACTTCACATTCTGAGCTTGGCTTGTTTAGACACTTTTGCATTTCTGTTAGCTCTTCTTTCAGGTTATTATCCATCCGCATTTCTGCAGATGAAATTATATCCTCAGGCACATGATTTATTCCCACTGATGCAAAGGTGTCAGTGGCACGTTCACATGGAAGCAGGTTTGCCAGTATGCCATATGTATACGCTCTCGTATCAGGGGGGTGCTCTTTCTTCACAAAAGGAACAATCGTTGTGCATAATGTGTCCATGAAGTTCTGATTCCAGTCATCTTTGACTTGTTTTTTGTGCAATTACATATAATGTAATCAGAACAAAATGCTGTATTTCAGGAAATTGAGTGCTTGTGGAAAGGAGATTCAGCAGTTTGGGGATCATAGACAGTGATACCTCACTGGATATCTCTTTCATTATGCAGAAAACTGCATGTAGACTTTTAACGACTAAAGCCTGGAGTGCACTGGGCATTTTTGGAAGCAGCGTGTCTGCATTTTCAATGTAGAGGTTCAGCTTTCCATTGTCCTTCAACCACTTAATAGTTCTCTGACGATAGTCTTCTGCTGATGATCCGGTAACAGTAAAGAGTGTGTCAATTATGGTCAGATGGGTCTGAGGATTCTCCTCCAGCATATAACGATCAAAAATGCGGAAAACTTCTGTTGATGTTTTCTCTTGAACAGCAATGCTCAGATCTAGAAAATGTTTTAATTTAGAATAAAAGTCACCGCCGCTCAATGCAAGCTTGCACATCATTTCAGATAGTTTTAAATTAAAACTAACATGGTGAGGATGTGTAGCAGGGATTTGATTTAAAATCCCTCCAGCTTTGATTAAGACTTTAACATCATCCCTGTCATTGAGGGCAGCAGTCTCAAGTGGTGTCATAGCGAAGGGAGTATTTGTGGCACCATTTGGATTTGCTCCTGCTTTAATCAGTCTCTGCACAAAAACAAGTGGTGTTTTGGAAATAGCGGCATAATGCAGAGGGGTACAGTTATTTGTGGATAACTGAACTGGGTTTGCGCGCTTACTCAGAAGAAACACACAAATGTCCTCCTTGTGAAATGCCACAGCAGCAGTCAAAGGACATATCATCGTTGAACTCCTTGGATGGGTAAAGGCCATTAATGTCTTTGTCTCTGATTGATTTCTCTAGCTTCTTGAGGTTGCCATTCATAATGCATTGTATTACAGGATGTGTTTCTCTTGGGACAGCTGTGGTCCCTGGAGGAACAAGTCGGACCTCAATATTCGCAAGCAGATCCATTTCTTTGCTTCAGAATAACTGTGTGGTGACAAAGAAAATAAATAGTTTTCAATACATTTGCTCAGTACATTTTTTATGTATTTAACCGAAGCTCTACACATGATAAAGAAGGGACAGCGTCAGAGAAAAATTATTTTGTAATCATTGGTGGAAAGAAACTAGTAGGCCTACATTTGCCCAAGTGCTGCACTTAACACTTGCATGACTAAGCTATCAATATGACCGATTTTGAGAATTTAAAGTGGATTATCTTCTCTCATGAAGCTCTGAGAAAGTTCCCCTTTCATGACTTTTCCTAAATATTTGTTTCAAATCATCTCCGTTTTTTTCTTCTTCTGAAACGTATTATAAATATGAAATATATACCATATATACCATCCCAACCGTTATATTTCGGCTAAATTGACCGCTCTCCCTCTCTCTCCCACAGGCAAGAGCTACTAAATTGCACACATTTACATTATTCAAGGATGGATTTCAGTGCATTCCTCTGTAATGGCCGAGAGATTGGAACCTTTGTAGTCATGTTATTTATGGCAGATGTCCTAACAGGTGCTAACGGTCCTCATCCAGCCACATCACGGGACCTTCATCAAATTTCAACCCTAATTGCCCAATCAAAAATCTATTCACATTGAAATCAGCCTACCAAGTAAAAAGTATAAAGTCTGATCACATTGAGGACAAGATCCACATTCATTCCACTGGACGAGATGGGGAAAACAAGAGGAAGGCGTTTCACAGCAGAAGAAGCTTCTGATATTCTCCAACAACAGACTGCTGTTGGCGATGTGGACAGTGATGATGACGGCGGTGCGTGTGGAGAGATTGAACGAGACGCACCAGCAGCTGAGGTTTACTACCCACCAGCTTCTGATTCTGAGCCTGAATCTGAACCAGATGACCGAGAGGACGTCCTTCCTGAGTTAACCACCACCACTGAGGTCGGTAAAGATGGAACCGCTTGGTCAGACATGATGCCCGGCGCTGGTCCTGGCAGGGCACCAAGGCGCAATATTTTCACAGACAAACCTGGTCCTACAGTTTTTGCCAAGGTCAGAATTCAAGATGAGCTGAGCAGTTTTCTCTGTTTGTTGGATAACGACCTGTTGGGGACTATCAGAGACTGCACAGTTAAGATGGCCCGCAGTGACGAAAATAATCAAGATTGGGATTTGTCTGTGACGGAACTGAAAGCATTCATCAGCGTGTTTTTTTTTCGTGCCATGAACACCTGTGGCTATCCCCTGACCAAACTGTGGGCCACCGATTATGGTAATACACTTGTAAAGGAAACCATGGCTCGTGATCGGTTCAAATCAATCATGCGCTACCTGCGTTTTGATGACAAGGACACCAGGGCTGCCCGCAAAGCAAAAGACAAGTTTGCGGCAATGACGCATGTCTGGAATAAGTTCACAGATAACTGTCAGGCTTTCTATGTACCTGGAGTCAACATCACAGTGGACGAACAGCTCTTCCCCTCAAAGGCAAGATGTGGCTTCACGCAATACATGGCCAATAAACCAGACAAGTTTGGAATTAAGTTTTGGATTGCAGCTGACCTGAAAACCAAATATTTCCTAAATGGATTTCCCTACCTGGGAAAGGGCCAGTACCGCAGCTGGTAAGTTCTTTTCATAAACATGTTAAAATGTCTGCATCCACAATAGCTAGTAGCCTATACCTGTATTGTTATTATTGTGTAATAACCGTTATCCTCCCCCCTCTCTCTCCTTCTCATTTGCAGCGATGGCGTGCCTCTGTCTCAGGATGTCGTTCAGAGATTGGTCAAACCATTCCTCCACAAGGGACGAAACATCACAATGGACAACTTTTTCACTTCGATGAAGCTGGCACAGAGTCTTCTAGCATCGAATACGACGCTACTTGGGACTGTGAACAGACAGAGGCGCGAGTTGCCTCCAAGCGCACGGCAAAGCAAGGCACCACTAAGCAGCACCAGATTGATGAAAAGCGCAGATGCAACTCTGACCATCTACCAAAGCAAACCCCAAAAAAACGTTTGCATCTTGAGCACCATGCACCCTACCATCGCGATTGGTACAGACCCCAAGAAAAAGCCAGAGTCTGTAACCGATTACAACAAATCCAAGTGGGGAGTGGACATTTTGGATCAGATGGCACGCAACTACACAGTGAAAGTTGCCACCACCCGCTGGCCAGTGGCTGTCTTTTACAACATGCTGGACCTGGCTGCCATCAATGCCTATGTGCTGTTCAAACAGTGCATGGGCAAACCACGGCTCACCAGGAGAGAGTTCCTAGAAGCGTTGGGATTACAGCTACGCAGGGAATACATGGTGGAAAGGGGCAGAGATCACTCAGACCAGACAGTACCACGCACACCTAGGCGCCAGCAGCGGCCCGCACTGCAGGTAATTTAATCATGTTTTTATAATCATGTAGTCACTAGTCCAAATATCCAATACATCCACAATATATAATAAGCATATTTATTGTGCATTACAAATCATGTATTCACTCCCTCTCTCTTTCTCTCTCTCTCCCTCAGCCGACCACACCACAACCAACCACACCACGAGCTGCAAAGAGAGCCGGTACTCCAGGCACTCCACAGACACCTGACACAGACACCCCGACAAAGAAGAGAAGGCAGCAGTGTCAGCTGGACAGATGTGGTGGAAACAAAACCACAGATGCCTGTCATAAATGTCACATAAGGGCGTGTGGAAAATGCGCTGGCGCTTTCTTTATGACATATTATAAGTGTCTCTAAATGTTTCACAAGAGAAAGAGAACATTTGTTGCGTTGAAGCTGCCACCCGGATAAATGTAGCAACAGAAACTAAATGCTTACATTCCATTGTTTTGCTTGTTTTTTATTTCACACTTGCTTTATATTCTGATGTAACCAGCATTGAAACAAAATAAACGTTGTTGAATTAAGACACTTTGTTGCTGTTATTTCTAACCTTTGATTGCCTTTCTACAAGACCATATTTGATAAACATGTCTTTGAAATTATTGTAATACATCTTTTATTTCATGGCATTGGAAATGGAAATGTATACTTTAGCTGTCATATAATAATATCTACTGACAAACACACTGACACGCAAATATTGATTGATTAATGTACTTTATTTAGTGAGACAAAAAAACAGAAAAACAGTACATGGAAGTAAAAATGAGATCCCCCACATACACAAATCACAAATCATGATGACATATAGGAGACAGATAGAAATACACACTAGCCTACTGCCTACACTTTCATAGACCTGCCTGCTTATTTCTCTCTCAAAATTTGGCAACCCATTTTCAACTCTCAGCTCTTTAGAAGACAATGGAACCCCCCACTGTTTGGGAGATAAAGTGTGAACTAGTCTGGAGAACAGAGGGAGACAGTGGCCAATAGGATAGCCTGATTTGGGGATCAAAATGACCTTTTTTCAGGCTTGGTGGAGGAGTATGAAACCTCAGTCATGCGAGTGTTAAAGGGATATTTCACTTTCAAACATGTTTGGGGTAATTTTAACGTCTACTCTGGCTTTTGTGAGCCCCCCAGACAGTTTTTAAGTTGCTTGATTCTGTATAAAGTGCCAACGATATTTTATATACATTTTATCAGACACGCTTTTGTGTCTCAGTCGAGGGCTGTGGTGGACAGTTCAATAACCTGCCTACCAGTGACATCATTGGTAGGCAGGTTTGGGGTCATTTCAAACTAGATTTCAATAATAATTAAAAAAAAGAATAGCAATAATAAATATAGCAGCTATAAGCGGGGCCAGGGAAAAGAGAGAGAGAGAGAGAGAGAGAGAGAGAGAGAGAGAGAGAGAGAGAGAGAGAGAGAGAGAGAGAGAGAGAGAGAGAGAGAGAGAGACTAATGAGGAGTGAGTGAGGGCAGGTGTGATTATGGATTGAGAGGGAATGACAGCAGGTGAGGTGGGTAGATCCAATCCATGGGAATAGGCCAGGTGGACTGTTGCTCACTTTCTAAAAGAACATAATTATGAGAGAGCGAGAGACGGAATAGATTGAAGAGAGAGAGAGAGAGACGGAATAGATTGAAGAGAGAGAGATAAACGGAACAGATTGAAGAGAAAGAGAGAGAGAGAGAAACGGAATAGATTGAAGAGAAAGAGAGAGAGAGAAACGGAATAGATTGAAGAGAAAGAGAGAGAGAGAGAGAGAAACGGAATAGATTGAAGAGAAAGAGAGAGAGAGAGAGAATCGGAATAGATTGAAGAGAGAGAGAGAGAAACGGAATAGATTGAAGAGAGAGAGAGAGAGAAACTGAATAGATTGAAGAGAAAGAGAGAGAGAGACTTGGAAACGGAATAGATTGAAGAGAGAGAGAGACATGGAAACTGAATAGATTGAAGAGAGAGAGAGCGAGAGATAGTCCAGTACATTAACCCTGTTTATTTTACATTATCGATACGAAGCTGATAATAGCGCCAAATTTTGCATGAGGCTTCTTTAGGACCTACTGATGGATTCTAGCCTTGGGTACCAAACTTTATTTTGAATATTTTCCATACATTTAGGCTTATCAATATTCATTAAAAAAAACAGGCCGATTCACCTTTTGGCCTATAACTCTTGAACCGTAGGTCATAGCATCAAAAATATTTTTCCCCTGGACTCCTTGGATCATGACGGAACTTTGCATATAGGTCCCGCCTCTTTTCCGATTTCAAGATTTTCCGCCATTTTGCGTTATCTTCAAAACACATATTTTGCTACTACTCCTAAATATTTTGTCCAAAACTCACACAAATCGGCACACCCTCTGTCTTTGGTCATGTGATCAAGATTTATCAGTCAGAATTTTCATATTCCCTTCGGATTGGCTACGATTGGCTTCTGAAATTTGTGGGAGGGTCTGTTTGGAAAAAAATGGCACAAATCATAAACACAGCGTCCTATTTGTCCTAAATTCATATCATTGAGGGGCCATTAATAAACGTAGAGCCAATGCGATTTCACTTCCACCCATAGGGGGCGCAACAAATTCTACAAATGTCACTGTTTTTGCGCCAAATTAAGTACAAATGGTCTTGTGAGTCAAACATTTGCAATTGCAAAGTGGAGAACAGTCCAAATTTGATTTGCCACATTTGCAGGTGGAACAGTCCCCTTTACAAGAGCATTTGATCAGCTCTCTGCATGCTTTGGAGACTTCTGGAATTGTCATACAGGATAACCGTCAGTCTCTCAAGCTTCTGGAATTGCTGACTCTCAACATTCAGCTGCTGGAAGGGATGTTTGGCCAGACTGACAAGTATCTCCGTGACATCATCATAGGCTTGCCAGGCATGCCAAGCTGACTTCTTACCCTTACTGTGGAAAGCAGATGTTGTGTCACAACCTGACAATGCATGGAACATAGGCAGAGCACGAGATTGTGGCTCCCCCAGAGATTTACACATGTTGTTGATGTGGTAAAATCGGTCTTTTTTGCCCATGCCAAAAGCCACCCAGATGTCAGCCAAAGGTTGAATCGTAACTAAATGATGGAACAAGCCTGCAAGGATCACGATGACATCAGTGTCCACAGTACGCACTAGGATAGTTGTTGCTCCTTGCTCAAGTGCATGCCGTACATGAACCAGAATCCTGGTGTCTGCCTCCTCATGATTGCAACAGGTCGATTCAACCTTTGGCTGACATCTGGGTGGGCTTTTGGCATGTTCCAGACACAACATCTGCTTTCCACAGTAAGGGTAAGAAGTCAGCTTGGCATGCCTGGCAAGCCTATGATGATGTCACAGAGATACTTGTCAGTCTGGCCAAACATCCCTTCCAGCAGCTGAATGTTGAGAGTCAGCGATTCCAGAAGCTTGAGAGACTGACGGTTATCCTGTATGACAAATCCAGTCCTTTGAGCTCCATCAACTAGACTAGAAAAGAACTCTTCTGTCATGGGAATAGGTCAATGGAGAAACTGCCACCCACCCAAGATGCACTACTTCAGCATGTTAAGCGGGCAGTGTATCAAGCAGGCATCTGGGCGACCAGCCTACAAACAGAACAAGTTATTCCTTCCCCACATGAGTATGGATGGACCAAGGAATCTGAGAGCTGATCAAATGCTCTTGTAAAGGGGACTGTTCCACCTGCAAATGTGGCAAATCAAATTTGGACTGTTCTCCACTTTGCAATTGCAAATGTTTGACTCACAAGACCATTTGTACTTAATTTGGCGCAAAAACAGTGACATTTGCAGAATTTGTTGCGCCCCCTATGGGTGGAAGTGAAATCGCATTGGCTCTACGTTTATTAATGGCCCCTCAATGATATGAATTTAGGACAAATAGGACGCTGTGTTTATGATTTGTGCCATTTTTTTCCAAACAGACCCTCCCACAAATTTCAGAAGCCAATCGTAGCCATTCCGAAGGGAATATGAAAATTCTGACTGATAAATCTTGATCACATGACCAAAGATAGAGGGTGTGCCGATTTGTGTGAGTTTTGGACAAAATATTTAGGAGTAGTAGCAAAATATGTGTTTTGAAGATAACGCAAAATGGCGGAAAATCTTGAAATCGGAAAAGAGGCGGGACCTATATGCAAAGTTGCGTCATGATCCAAGGAGTCCAGGGAAAAAAATATTTTTGATGCTATGACCTACGGTTCAAGAGTTATAGGCCAAAAAGTGAATCGGCCTGTTTTTTTTAATGAATATTGATAAGCCTAAATGTATGGAAAATATTCAAAATAAAGTTTGGTACCCAAGGCTAGAATCCATCAGTAGGTCCTAAAGAAGCCTCATGCAAAATTTGGCGCTATTATCAGCTTCGTATCGATAATTGTGCGAAATGACCCCACTAAGAGACATGGAAACGGAATAGATTGAAGAGAGAGAGAGAGAGACATGGAAACATAATAGACTGAAGAGAGAGAGAGATGGAAGCAGAAAGGATTGAATGGACATCTCAACCTATTGCCATTAACAGGAATCGAACCCTCAACCTTTGGATTGACAGGCTGCAACACTACCTATAGTGCTATAGCTTTGTACAGATTGAGGTTGTCTGTTGAAGATAAAAGTGAACCAGTGAAAGCAGCCGACCTACAAGCTCAGAAACACGTTGCTATCTGAAAAGTTGTGAGATTGTAGATCGTCTATTTTCAGAATGAAGTATGTCATACATTGCAAAAACATACCTTCTCAGATAAGCATTTCATGTTATCTTTATCAATTGCATATGTATTCATTAATACAGTCTTGTTGTTTGCAATGCACTTTAAATGAAGTCTCCACCAAGTGAGGCTTGAACCGGCAACCTTGATGTTGTGAAACATTCACTTAAGCGGGAAGCCATTGGACCAACAGACCTGATCCAGTGAAAACGGAGGTCAAACAGATGATACCATTTCACGCAAATAACTGAAAAATCCTGGGTTTAAGTGTTTTTCAAACTGCTCAAAATTACGGACAATCTAAGGGCGGAGAGAGAGACATGGAAAAGGAATAGATTGAAGAGAGAGAGACATGGAAACATAATAGATTGAAGAGAGAGAAAGATGGAAGCAGAATGGATTGATTGAACGTCTCAACCTATTGCCATTAACAGGAATCGATCCCTCAACCTTCGGATTGACAGGCTGCAACACTACCTATAGTGCTATAGCTTTGTCTAGGCTGAGGTTGTCTGTTGAAGATAAAATTGAACCAGTGAAAGCAGCCGATCTACAAGCTCAGAAACACGTTGCTATCTGAAAAGTTTTGAGATTGTAGATCGTCTATTTTCAGAATGAAGTATGTCATACATTGAAAAGACATACTCTCAAATAAGCATTTCAGGTTATCTTTAACAAGTGCACTTGCATTAATTGACACAAGTAAGACGCGCGAACGCTGGAAGCGAACGCAGATTGACTGAGGCTGCTATATTTCAACCACACTGTAGTAGTGCACTCTGCCGCACTCTGCCGGCTGTATACAGGCAGTGCAGCTGCTGGCATTTCAGCACGGAGTTTCGAGTCACATGGGGGCACGAGCCAATGAGAGCGTGAACACACACGGAAAGACCATAAATAAGGGACAGACACACACACACACACACAACCCAAGCACAGTGATATAGTAAGCTCCACTTGGTCGGAGGCCTCCTTCCGCGTTCGCAACAATCATGTTGTGTGCAATGCAACTTAAATGAAGTCTGCATCAAGTGAGGCTTGAACTGGCAACCTTGAGGTTTTAAGGCACACACTTAAGCGAGAAGCCATTGGAACAACAGACCTGACCTGGTGAATATGAGAGAGAGAGAGAGAGAGAGAGACGGAATAGATTGAAGAGAGAGAGAGATGGAAGCAGAATGGATTGATTGGACATCTCAACCTATTGCCATTAACAGGAATCGAACCATCAACCTTCGAATTGACAGGCTGCAACACTACCTATAGTGCTATAGCTTTGTCCAGACTGAGGTTGTCTGTTGAAGATAAAAGTGAACCAGTGAAAGCAGCCGATCTACAAGCTCAAAAAGAACGTTGCTATCTGAAAGGTTTTGAGATTGTAGATCGGCTATTTTCAGAATGAAGTATGTCATACATACTTCATACCCTCTCAAATAAGCATTTCAGGTTATCTTTATCAATTGCATATGTATTAATTGACACAATTACTGGTAGTGTCTGTTGATATTTATAAGTATTTCCGTCCATTATGAACCAAGCCTCTGTGTCCCGAACTACTCTAGATCACTGGTTCAAAAACCATTTACCAATAAAGGCATTTTTGTGTCTCCTCGGAACGAAAACTAGTGAAAGTAGCCGATCTACAAGCTCACAAAACGTTGCTATCTGAAAAGTTTTGAGATTGTAGATCGGCTATTTTCAGAATGAAGCATTTCATACATTGCAAAAACAGACCTTCTCAGATAAGCATTTCATGTTATCTTTATCAATTGCATATGTATTCATTAATACAGTCTTGTTGTTTGCAATGCACTTTAAATGAAGTCTCCACCAAGTGAGGCTTGAACCGGCAACATTGATGTTGTGAAACATTCACTTAAGCGGGAAGCCATTGGACCAACAGACCTGATACAGTGAAAACGGAGGTCAGACAGATGATACCATTTCACGCAAATAACTGGGTTTAAGTGTTTTTCAAACTGCTCAAAATTGCGGACAATCTAAGGGCGGAGAGAGAGACATGGAAACGGAATAGATTGAAGAGAGAAAGACATGGAAACAATAGATTGAAGAGAGAGAAGGATGGAAGCAGAATGGATTGATTGGACGTGTCAATCTATTGCCATTAACAGGAATCGAACCCTCGACCTTCGGATTGACGGGCTGCAACATTACCTATAGTGCTATAGCTTTGTCCAGGCTGAGGTTGTCTGTTGAAGATAAAAGTGAACCAGTGAAAGCAGCCGATCTACAAGCTCAGAAACACGTTGCTATCTGAAAAGTTTTGAGATTGTAGATCGGCTATTTTCAGAATTAAGTATGTCATACATTGCAAAAACATACCCTCTCAAATAAGTATTTCAGGTTATGTTTAACAATTGCACATGTATTAATTGACACAATCATGTTGTGTGCAATGCAACTTTAATGAAGTCCGCATCAAGTGAGGCTTGAACTGGCAACCTTCAGGTTGTGAGGCACACGTTTAAGGGAGAAGCCATTGGACCAACAGACAAGAACCTGTGAAAAAGGAGATCACACAGATGATACAGTTTCACGCAAATAGCTGAAAAATCCTGGGTTTAAGTGTTTTTCAAACTGCTCAAAATTGCGGACAATCTAAGGGGGAGCTTACTGGTCAACGTGATACATGTGTTCCTCATGAGTCAAGGCACATGTGTAAGCAGGTTTAATGGCTGTCGGCCAAACGAGGCATGACTTTTGCCTGTTTAAAGTTTGCACTTTCAAAAAATCGCTATAGCGCCCCCCTTTGACCAATTGGAGTAAGATTGGTTTCAGTAATATTTGGAATGACCCTCAACATTAACGCAAAGTTTCAAAGAAATGTGAGTCTGCATGTATGTGTTAGGGGCAGATGAATAATTGTCATAAAACTGCAATATTCATTGGCTCATTAAAGCTTCATTTTTTCACTTATGGAAAATCTTTTGTATCAGTTTGTCGGCATAGGTCCAAAGTTCATGTGTAAAACGTTTCGTGCAGATTACTCAAAAATCCCAGGAGGAGATAGGTTTTAACTGTTTTTCATATAATTCAAAATGGTGGGAGATCTAAAGGTCAGAGGTCAAAAGTCAGAGGGTTAAAGTTGTTCATCATGAGTAGACGCATGTGTGTATTGAAGTTTTATGGCTGTAGGTCAAACAGGGCATGAGTTGTACCTGTTCAAAGTTGGCATTTTCAATTGAGTGCTATAGCGCCACCTTTTGACGAAAGATTGTGAGATTTATTTCTTGTTAGTTTTTCATGACCATCTACCATATGGCAGAGTTTCGTAAAAAGCGACAGCACGGTTCACCCAGAACTGCGAAAAGTGGCAGAAGAAACAGAATACAGGGAATAATAAAACAGGTCCAGAGCTGAGCTCTGGCCCCGTAATAATAATAATAATAATAATAATTGAATGGCCGCTCGTTCCCCGGCCGCACACAGCTCGTTACAAACCTCCCGACAGTGACCGAAACCTACGATCACCGGCATCCATTCATGCCTTGTGCGTCTGTCTACAAACTAAGGCCCCTATTCCAGGTTTAATTTGAACAAACCACTAATTACGGATTTCGGACTAGGCAAGAGGCGTTTCCCCGCAAAATTCGGTATTCTGTGGCACCCCCCTCACCCGCCAAACACCTGAGCTACCCGTTACATTATGCATAGGTGTGGTTTGGGCGTTACAATGATAAAACCAATCACCGTGCCTTTTTACATCATGCCTTTAAGAGAAGACTGCGCTAGCCGTCATCCCCGATCCAATATATGCTCTAGCCTATCTCCCTGTCTGCACTGTTGCCTGGTCTGATTATTATAAGCCACATTGGGCTTGTTTTCCTTCTTTTATTTTATTTTATCCAAATAAAATGTTATATTAATTTGTAGCCTATTGTGTTCACAATAAGCTTGTCATATTAGTCAGATCCGGAATAGTATATGAAAGCCATTTAAAATATTTATACTATTGGTACACACCCACCGGCTGCTCCCAAATAATTAATTACATCATGTTGCGACAACGCTCCTACGTGGTACACAGACAAACAGTAGCACATGGGTATAATACAGTTTTAGGAAAGGTTTATAGCCTATGTACTCACGTTGGCTGTTATCGTTCTATTTCCACCATTCTAATGGATTCCAGGGGTGTCTGAAGTAGCTCCATAGTTTCCTCTGAACTGACGCAGTTAAAGTTAACTTACATCCATATTGTCCCCGTTATCTTTCATCATCCACCTTTGTTCAGTAATCCCGAACAGAGCTACACTTTAAGTTTACATCATAGCCTCTCAAACCCAGACACATTGCAGCGATGCGTATGTGTGTCGCCTACCTACCCAAAATAACAGACATACAAGCTATCAACGGCGCTGCGTCATGTCGTGTCGACAGCTTACAGATCTGTTATTTTGGACAGCATAAACAATGAGGCGCGCGCGCCACGGAGTAGCCTAACACTAAACCAAAAACATTACATTACGTGGTCAACAACATACTAGACATGTAACTTGCTTGGAGCTTTTAATGCAGTGGTTCTCAACCTGTGGGTCGAGACAACAATGGAGCACCCAACGCCTGGCGAGCTTGTAGATCTGCTATTTTCACAATATTTATCTGTGGAACCGAGTCAAACAAAAAGCGGGGGTCCCCAGTTCAAATATGGTTATTTTGGGGGGTCGATGGCCTGAAAAGATTGAGAACCTTTAATGCAGTAAACATGACAGCGTTTACGTGGGGAATATAATATATATAATATATAATATAATATTCACCCGCAGCATGGGTTTAACGAGACAGCAGCCAAAATGAAAATCACACTAGATGATCCGATCATCTTATAAAAAATTTAAGTGCTTAAAGGATCTACACCATGAATTTAATTTTTTTTTTTGATATTTAATATCATATGGTGTATGTCCCTCAAACCTTTTTCAAAAGGTTTGAGCCTAAATCATCACTCAGATATACTCATCCCAAGACAATTGTCTCTGGCTTATACAGCACTTTCAGCTGCAATACCAAAACGTCCTCTTGGGCAGGGGGGGGCTACTGAGCAATTCTGTCTGTTAATAAAAAAATATAAAAAATGGAAAAATTCTGCATAAAAAGAAGCATCTAAGAAAAATACAAAATCGAAAAAAAAAACACTTTGAACATTTTTTAACAATTCCACCAAGTGTTTGAGGTGCCTGTTTCACCCACTTCCGGGGGGCGGAGCCAAAATCCGAGCCCGAAGTATTTGTTCGTAGACCCCCACTTAGGGGGGGTAGAAAAAGTTTCGGAGCGATTCGGGCACTTTTCATTTAACATTGCAACGCAAGTGACATCACTTGCCTTGCACATTCTGAAATGGCCTGTTCAGACACGCCCATTCTGAAAATCTCTGAAATGAGAATGAACGACTGAATGTTAAAAAAAAAAATACTAAAAAAAACCCAAAAAATGAAATTCATGGTGTAGACCCTTTAAGATTTTAGCCCAAACCCAACGGGACCCGACCCGGCCCGTCGGCACCGGCTGGGCCGGGTCGACGTTTTTTTTAAATCCAAATAAATTCATATATTAATTAATTTGTAGCGTATTGTGTTCACAATAAGCAACTTGTCATATTAGTCAGATCCCCAAGAGTATATGAAAGCCATTTAAAATAGTTATATATTCTTACACAGCTGATGCCAAATAATTAATCAACAGGGCAGCGCAACGCAAAAGTAGGTCAAATCAATCAGCTGTCTTGTCATGACGGCAGCAGCAGAGAGCCCCCTTTAAAGTTTACACCATAACATGACATATAGAATGGATCTGCAGACTATTGAGCTTTCTTCATGTCTTTTTCACCTCAAAGTAAATGTTGGATTATTTCTTCAAATGAGAGCACAGGCAGCGGGCAGTAGAAGGTAACATTGGATGTGATTTCTCCATCGCAAAAATGATTACGGTTATTCTATGAAACATATATTTCATAGAATAACCATAATCATTTTTTAAATGGTTATGGGGCAGTGTATATATTTATATAGCCCTATTTGCTCCAAGCTGTTTTTTAAATAAAATATAGACTGTTGGAATAGGGTAGAATGACTCCTGTTCTTAACGAATTACCAAGATTTAATGAGAAATAAGGCTTCTTTAGAAAAATGACTGACGGGCTGGGCTGGGCCTAATTTGTCAATTATTACTAGTCAAGCCGGGCTGAAATATTTAGGGGATATGAAAGCTCTAGTTAGTAGTTTGAAGTGCTCATGTGACCTTATAGTTGCTTCTTTTTGTTTTCATAGACCTGCGGTTGCTTATTTCTCGCCAAGGCTGGCAACACGGCTCATGGTCCAACGCACAAAGCCATTGCAGTGTCTGTGTGCACTTGGCGGGTGGTTTTAGAAACCGGCGGGTGGTTTTAGAATCCACTATCCCCCCCCCAAAGCCGTACCCATGTGTGTCTGCAGAATGGCAATGTGGGGGATATAGCAACAACACGCCCACGGGCACACCTCCATGCGCAAATACCGGCGTCGGCATAATGGATGACGGGTAGAGCAGGGTAGAGCAGGTGCTAGAATAACCTATTGGGGCGGCGCAGCTCCATTATCAGTATTTAACGTGGTTTAGGGGGGGGGAAGTGCTCCAGAATAGGGCCCTTAGTGCCTCTGATCCTAGCCACCTTTGATGTGTGCGCGAATGGGCCATCAAGTTTGTCTGATCTCCCAGTGGGGAGCTAACGACCGCTGTTGATTCATTGACTGAAGCCATCCACACCTATTTAATTGTTGTTGTTTTTTTCCTCGAAAGCAAAGTTGTTAAAAGACTCATGGAGAAATCATGATGTCATGATGTCATCTCAATCACCTCAATCAATCATGACTGAATAGCAGCTTGCTCTCCGGTCCCACCCAGCTGCTGGGGACTATTTGTGGGGAATTAGGAGAGGAGAGCTGTGAATTATCTATATCTGTCAAGCTCTTTGCCAAAAATAGCCGATCTACAAGCTCACAACGCTAAGAAGACCCCCAAGAATGTTAGCCTACAGTGAGCAATTTATGTACAGTACACGTTGTGTATTATTATGTTACAACATGCACTTGCAACATGTAAAATTCCTCTGTTACGGTAGTTGTTCCACTCAGAGGAGGGGGGGGGGACACCTTCATGTCAGGAACCCCACAAATGATATGTATTTGGCCGTGGACCCCAGAGAGGAGAGAGGGAGAGAGAGAGAGAGAGGGAGGGAGAGAGAGAGAAAGTGCATGGAATGCTGTGTTCTGCAGGCAAGTAGCCTACTGTACATCAAATTTTGAGGGTCCTTGGCATGACAAGGACCACACACGCTGGTGGGGTTGCTTATCTGCGCGTCATTACGCACGCACTCGGTCATATTTAATACACAATAGTAAATCCTCTAATAGTGACCCAGGCTTGTATTTGTTTCAACTGTAGTGTACCGGGCTTTTATTGAAAGGAGGCATGTATAAGAGAGAGGCCTATATTTCTATTTTTCAAACTGATCAGAATGAATAAATCAACATTTTGTGTGAAATGTACTGGGTTCATTTATTGAAATCAAGTAGGCCTACTGTGTGAAATAAACAGTGCATTTACAGGTGGTCGCGGCTTGTTTTCATAGACCTGGTTGCTGATTTGTCTCGCAGAATCTGGCAACACTGCTAGGCTCCACATTGGCTTAGACAGGTCATGTGACAAGTCTAAGCCAATGGGGAGCCACTAGCAGTGTTGCCTATTCTCTCGCAGAATCTGGCAACGCTGCAGAACGGACGCTCCGCAGCTCGTCTGCAGAGGTGTAAAGTAACTAAGTGTATTTACTCAAGTACTTTACTTAAATGTTGTCTATATTACTCTGTGTCACGGTGATTTGAACCGACGGCAGGCGTATATAGCCTAGCCATAGAGGCGAGAGTCTTCAGACTTTAAAAAAAAAGTAGAAAAAAAAGAGGCTTGTATAGAAGGGTCGGCTTCTATTAGAAGGGAGGTTTTTAATTGAATAGAGGTCACTATAGAGCACCGAAGTCCTGACGTCACTCGTTCATCCCCAGGTTTGCGGAAGTAATTTCTCTATGGAGAATAACATTGGGTCATCTTAGAATCGTCTCATATAAGAATTGTGGTCCAAAAATAAACACCGCGTGTCGGCGTTATTGTCAGGGAGGAGGTTCTGTATCGTTTATGATAGTCAGTCACTTATATTTGATACAGTCTGTTTCTGGCGAAAATGTAACTAATTCGGCGGAAGTAACATTAGCGTTTTCTCACCGTCAGTTGATGCTTCATATCCATAAGAGTCAACCCGCCGGGGTCATTTGTTTATTTTTGGAACACAGTTCTTATTTGACGCGATATTAAATACGTCTGTGGGATTCAGAACGGGGGTGGAAAACTGCGAACCAGGTAGACAAACAAAGGATGTGTAAATGACGTCAGACTTCGGCGGTCTATTAGAGGATTTACACACAACGCCTCGCAGCAGGAGGCTTTGTGCGGTTGCAGATCGGCTATTTTTGGCAAAGAGCTATCGGTGTAGAGGGAAAAAAGAGCAGACCACGTAAACAAAAGACATAGAGAGAGAGAGAGAGAGAGAGAGAGAGAGAGAGAGAGAGAGAGAGAGAGAGAGAGAGAGATAAGACCCAGGCCGTCGGAGCACTCACTCACACCAAAAATAGCCGATCTACAAGCTCACTCGCAGCGAGGCGTTGTGAGCTTGTAGATCGGCTATTTTTGGCAAAGAGCTTGACAGATATAGATAGACAGACAGACAGTAGTGATGGGAAAAACAGTTCATTTCGGTGAACGAATGATTCTCGTTCAGTTCACGGCAAAGACTCGTTCAATATTCGTTCACGTTCTCGTTCAGTTCCGCTTCAGGTCCCGGCGGAGCGTATGCGATGCGCTACGCTAACTGCATGAAACTGTGTGCATCTGATCCCACTGACTACACTGACATGACTGCACAGTCTACTCTGTACAGAAACACAGCACTGTCATTCACGATCTAATTGCACCATCTTCTTTGTAATATAATGTGTAGAAGTAATATATTTAAATTAATAATAAATATGAATAAATAATAAATAAATAAAGTGTTTTACTTAACTTGAGTATTTTCAATTATCAGTATTTTTACTTCTACTCAACTACATCTCAGAGGCAAATATTGTACTTTTACTCCACTACAATTATTTGAAAACTTACTTTACTTACGTTACTTGTTACATTACATTACATTATAAAACATACATTTACCACTTTAGCCCTATTTTATATCTACAAGCTCACAACGCATTGTGAGCTTGTAGATCTGCTATTTTCAAACATTTTATTCATTCTGGTTACTATTATTATTTTGGCTATACTATGTGGTTGGCTGTGCAGATTGCATCTTGCATTCATTCTGAAACGTGTTAATTGTCCGTGACCTGACAATCATTAGTTGTCTGTATTTCTTTCATAGTTAAATGTCGTGCTATCTGGTCACCACCGGTCTTTTGTACAGGAACAATGAATACAACACTAACAACACAACAGCAGTGCTTCATTTCAATCCACAAAATTTGCAATGCATGTCCGCCTGTCTGTCGCGGGAAGCACGCTGAAGCTCCCGTCCTCCTGTGTGTGTGTGTGTGTGTGTGTGTGTGTGTGTGTGTGTGTGTGTGCGACCCTGCGGATCGGGGGGCGGGGCATGAACGAACCCGTGAACGCAACGGTTTCGAGTCATGAACGTATTCGTTCACGCTCACGGCAAAGAACTAGTTCTTATGAGCCAATCGATCATGACCGACACATCACTAACAGACAGACAAGACAGACACGCCCTTTTTTTTTTTTTTTACTTTTTCTTATTTATTTTTTCTGAAACCGCTTCATTGGCGGCGCTAAGGTGGAGCTTAACAAGACCCCCCAAGAATGTTAGCCTACAGTGGGCTATATATGTACACTAGACGTTGTGTATTGTTATGTTACGTGCATAATAAATACATCAGCAGAGATGAGAATTACGTATCTTCCCGTCTGACAGACAGACAAACAGACAGACAGACAGACAGATCTCCAAGCCAATCTACAAGCTCCATCGCCTCGCAGCGTGAGGCGTTGTGAGCTTGTAGATCTGCTATTTTTGGCAAAGAGCTATCGGTGGAGGGAAACAAATATACAATATAGAGGGGGTCCCTGCTTCATCTCTCTCTCAGCTAGGGGGTCCTTGGGCTGAAAACCCTTGTGACATATAGATACATAGATAGATAGATAGATAGATAGATAGATAGATACGATACGGTAATACTTTATTGTCAGTTCACACTGAAATTTGTCTTGCGACCCAGCAGCCATGTATGCAACAATAAACAGTACACACATTTGACATGACACAAGAAAAACAAAACAAAATACATACATAAAGACATACAAAGACAAGAGCAGTGTCCACCTCTCAGCCTACCCCTGGCCTATAACTCCTGATTAAGCCTCAGTGTCGTCTGATGGACAAAGGACCTCTTCAGTTTGACCTTATTGTATGTAGGAACACTGTATCTCCTTCCTGAAGGCAGCAACCTATATTCTCCATACAAAGCATGGCTAGTGTTTGAAGTGATATTCCTTGCCAACCTTATCACACTGTCATTATACGTAGTTGTATAGAGCCTCTGAAGTGGTTGTCCAACAATCTTTGAACAAATGTTCAGTTGCTGCAGCAGTTGTGACTTTAAGGCTACGGACAGACATCCATACCAGGTGGTACTACAGTACTGAAGAACACTCATAATAACAGAAGTGAAAAACAAAAGAAGAATCTGTCTGCTAGCACCAAAAGATCTCAGACGGCGAAGGAAATAGACTCTTTGCTTTGTCTTCTTACCCACTGATTCAATCTGGTCTTTCCATGAGTCAATTACTACTCCTAGGTATGTATACTAACATACCTGGTTGATCTGTTCACTATGAATAGTAATGGGGGATCTGTGTATCTCTAGTGGGGCACCAAAAACCATCTCCTCTGTCTTTTTTGTGTTAATGATAAGAGCGTTGTTATCACTCCACTCCACCACCTTATTTACTTGTGTTGGTGCAGTCCAGGATCACTGGATCTATCCAAAGGAGAAATCAAAACTGTATCATCAGAGTACTTTAAAATGTATTGGTCTGGTTTGTCAGTGCGACATTCAGACAGACATTCCTCAGTACGACAGCTGTCAGTATAGAGGGTGAAAAGTACAGCTGAGCTTACACAACCCTGGGGAGCACCAACATTAGTAGTTAATGCTGCGGAGAGGGTTCTGTTCACTTTTCACCCTCTGTACTCTGTTAGTAAGGAAGGAAGCATACCAGTGAATTAAGTATGGATTCAGTTCCAACTGTACCATCTTTGACACCAGAATATCAGACTGTATTGTATTGAAAGCTGAAGAGAAGTCTAAGAACAGCACCCTTGCATGATTTTTATTAGACTTATCTAGGTGTTTTGTAATGAAGTGAACCAGTGTGACAACCGCATCCTCTGTACCGCAACCTTTCTTATAAGCAAACTGACAGGGGTCGAATTTGTCTTTAGTTATACTTACAAGATGTTGCAACAGTATTCTTTCCAGTGATTTCATGATCACTGAAGTGAGAGCTATGGGTCTATAATCCTTATGTTCTTTTGGACATTGGATTTTGGGTAGTGGTTTTATGTGTGAGGTTTTCCAACACAGAGGAATTGTGTGTGTGTGTCTACAGAGGTTTGAAATATTGGTTGCCACACAGGAGCCAACTCAGATGCAAAGTTTTTGAGGAGAAAAGCACTGCACTCGTCCGGCCCATTAGCTTTCCTTGTGTTAGTACACCGAAACACTTTTCTGACATCCTCTTCAGTGATGACAATTCTGTCTGAGGGGGCAGGTGTTACAGCCTTGAGTATTTCAGTGCACTTAGAGGAATCGCCTAATGATTCGAATCTGGCAAAGAAAGTATTTAGGTCATTAGAAAAGCCAAGTTCATTATCTGTCACAATAGGTTTGGTTGGGGATGACATTCCTGTCATGGATTTCATAGTATCCCACGCCTTTTTGTGATTTTTGGCTTTGAACGCATCCTCTAGATGCTGTCTATGTGTTAATTTTGCCTGCCTCATTTTTGTTTTTAGCTTTCTTTCCGTCAATTTAAGCGCACCGAAGTCTTTGTTTATGAAGGCTATTTTCCTTTCATTTATTACATCTTTTATGTCCTTGGTCACATATGATTTATTGTTCGGATAGATTTTAATTTCCTTTGTAGGAACAACCAGCTGTACACAAAAATTAATATAATCATTTGTAACAGTGGTTATTTCGTCCAATGAACCATCTCTAAAGGTGTCCCAATCTGTACAGTCCAGGCATGCTTTTAGTTGTTCCTTGCTTTCATTTGTCCATGTCCTAACTACTTTCTTCTCCAGTTTTCCTCTCTTCAGTTTTGACTTAAACTGGAGTTAGGCACACAACATTATGATCAGAGGTCAATATAGGCGGCCCAACCGTGGCAACATATGCTTTTGGGATGTTCACATAACACTTGTCCAGAATGTTATTTTTCCTAGTCGCATCCTTAACATACTGTTCAAATCCCGGCAACACGGTGTCCAGATAGCACTGATTTAAGTCTCCAAGCACGATTGCTGGTGCCTCTGGATACTGCAGTTGCAGTCCGTGCACACAGTCAGCAATTGTTTTCGCTGCTTGTGCAGCTCTTCCTGGCCCTTTAGGAGGCACATAAACTAGAAACAGTAAAATGCACCCAAATTCGCGGGGAAGATAGAAAGGTCTTAAAGTCATGCCTAGGATCTCCACGTTGGGATCGTCGCATATCCTAAGTTTGACGGAGAAGGATCGACACCAGAGATCATTTATGTACACACATACACCACCGTAGCCACTCCCTCCACCTCTGTCCAGTCGTACCAGAGTGAATCCGGGGACTTCATAGAGTGAGTCTGGTTTTGATGGTTTTAACCAGCTCTCAGTGAAACAAAACATGCCTCACGAAATTCATGATTGTACCTGGTGTATGTCCGTATCGTGCCTATTTTGTTGTCCAGGGAACGCACGTTGGCTAGAATGATAGAAGGGAGCGGGGGGGCGGGTGGATCTCCTCCGTAGTCGGGTCCGAATTCCCCCTCTTTTTCATCGTCTCCTCTTCCTCTTTCCTCGGATCAACTCCACGGGGATGTTATCCAACACCGGTAGGTGGACGTGGTTTGCCGTTGTGTTCGGCTCCGGCGGCCGTAATGCCAGCAGTGCAACTCGGCTGTACACACAGGCGATCCTGGTCGCGCCATCTTCACGCCAGATGTTTGTGTTGCGTTGAGTCTGTTCGACCGACAAGCAGGAGTTGATAGTCCATATAATAGGATCAGCAGAGCTATTTCAACTGCTCTCATCCTGTATATCATAACATGTAACGACATATAGACACACGGACAATACAAATAACTAAACAATAAGGCATACAAGGCCCTCTGAGGTCGCGGTGCTGCCGCAGAGCAGCGCACACGGAAGCAGCAGCTCTGCAGAGCAGAGCAGAGTTTCATAACCTAGATAGATAGATAGATACATAGATAGATTATGTTATGTGCGTAATTACGCACGTGGAAAACTCCAGCTTGATATCTTTGATAAAGAGAAAATAAATTATAATAAATTATTATAAATTCATGACTGATACCAAATGAAAATATAAACTTGACAGATCATATAAACATTAAAATTATAAGAATTCAAGTAAAATTGACAAAGATCTGGCCTGATGAAATCTCAACTGCTCTGTCTCAATGCGCAAAATATGCCACAGGTCAGTGGCGGGTCTGCGGCGGGTTTTGGCGGATCCGTGGCGGTCAGTGGCAGGTCGTGGCGGTCAGTGGCGGGTCGTGGCGGTCAGTGGCGGGGCGTGGCGGGTCCGTGGCGGGTCCGAGGCGGTCAGTGGCTGTCAGTCGCGGTCAGTGGCTGTCAGTCGCGGTCAGTGGCGGTCAGTGGCGGGTCGTGGCTGTCAGTGGCGGTCAGTGACGGGTCGTGGCGGGTCGTGGCGGGTCCGTTGCGGTCAGTGGCTGTCAGTGGCGGTCGTTCCGCCGCGGCGGTTGCGTCTCCGCCGCGGCGGTCACGTCTCCGCCGCGGCGGGTGCGGTGGAGGCGCAGCGGGCGCGTCTCCACCGTAGCGGGTGCGGCGGAGGCGTGGCGGGCCTGTCTCCTCTGCGGCGGAGTCACGCCGGCCGACAACGCCGTTTTGGGATCCCGCTGTCTCTCCAATAATTTGATGACCAGCAGACCGGTAGGCAGCGGTTCCGGTAGGAGATACAAAGGAGACTCTTTGTTTCTCTACCGGAACCACTGCCGGTCCTCAAATTATTGTCTTAGGAATGAGACAAAAACAAAAATATATCCATGAATTCAAGTGTCCATGGGGTGATTAATCCATAGAAAAAAAGTCATTTTGGGGGTGAACTATCCCTTTAAGTAAGTTTGAGGTACTACGTTAGAATGAACATGATCATTGAAATGATCATTTATACTCCATAGGAGGTTGTCACGTGTGGGGAAAAAACAGATCTACAAGCTATCAACATGTTGCACTGCAACTCATTGTATATCTGTTCTTTTTAAGCATGCACCCTTTCACAAAATGATGATAATGTGAACATGCAAAAGTAACGTAATGTATCTTACTCTTGAAATCTTTTAAATCTCTGTGTTGTTATCCATGTCCTCACTGTATTGCTTGATTCACTGCCTTTTTGCTATTATTGTAATGTTGTTTTATGCTTTTGCTTTTCTTTTTTTGCTTTATTGTTAAATTAGTTCTGTAAAGCACTTTGAGCTGCATGTCATGTCATGAACTTTACAAATAAAGTTTATTATTATTATTATTGACACCAAGTAATAAGTAATGTAATATTGTTACTTTTTCAATTAGTAATACGTAACTAGTATCGTACTCTTCCTGAATGAATTGCCCAACACTGGCTGTCTTTAAAATGTTATGAACAGATAATTTGGGTGTGGCAGAACTGGTTAACAGCAGATAAGGTCTCCGTTACAAAACAAAATTCAGGATTGTACAAATCATACCCTATTCATACTTTAAATAAAATGCATACACAAATATGGTCATGGTAAACAAAAGACAACTGCTCAGGTGTATATCAACTGCCTGTAGCGTAATAACAGCATTAAGAATAAGGTGGTAAATTAAACTTACAGTTTCTGGGTTTAATCTTGACATTGACAGATAAACACGTCTGTCTTTCAAATCGACGCCACACCTGTGTCAGTCTATAGTTACAACCTTATGAATACAAAATGGTCTCTCTCTCTGTCTCTCTGTCTCTCTCTCTCTCTCTCTCGCGCGCTCTCTGGAGCTCTCTGGCTCTAGGTTGGAGGGCAGGGCATGTAGAGAAAATCATCTGTAACGACATGCAACGATACTGGTCCGTACACGCTTTCTTTTTTACAGTCTATGAACAACAGTCAAAAGGTCACAGTGAAAACCCCAGCAAATGGAGAAATTGAGTGATAGCACTGCAGCTCATCTTATAGAAAGCAATGTTAATAATGATACAATGTGTAACTAGAAAGGGTGCATATCTCTGCCAGGTTGGGTTGCCATGCTAGGGCCGTTGTTGTAACCTGACACGATGCAATTTTTGTTCATCTGCAGCGATGTCTGCTGTTGTAACGGAGGATAATGTTCACTCTTAAAGTTCCTCATAGCAGGAGGCCTCGCTGTGGCTGACAGTAGCTGAAGGGTTATGTCCTAACAGCTTCCTGCAGATCGTGCTGAATATTGCGACATACTAAACTGTGAAACCCACCTCAGCTAACCACATACACATTGTTCTTTCCGGTTTACCATCTATCTTGTGTTCCATCTCTCATCACCTCACGTGACAGGGAGAAACGCTGTGCGCTGTGCACGCTTCATTGCAAAGAAAACATCAGGTGGCCTTTTTGCTTGCCTCTGCTATATTTCATGTACCTATTGTCAGCCCACGTGACTGCCACATGGGACTGTTATACATGTGTACCTCTGTAACCTATAAATACTGTGACTTCCTTCAACAAATCTGAATAGATTGAACTCAAGCATCTTTGTCTGACCTCAGTTTGTTCCACCTTGCATCGTTGTCCTTTTCTGCTATAAGGGTATCAACTTGGTTCTGGTCTCCACTCCTCTCTTCCACTTCATCTTCAGACTCAGTGACAAAAATGTAATTCACATCAGCCGTGTAAGCAGTGGTGTAAAGTAACTAAGTACATTTACTCAAGTACTGTACTTAGGTACAATTTTGAGGTACTTTTACTTTACTGGAGTATTTCCAAATGTTCAATACTGTTACTTCTACCCCACTACATTTCAGAGGCAAATATTGTACTTTTACTTCATTACAATTATTTGAAAACTTTAGTTACTAGTTACTTTGCAGATATAAATTATATTATATTATAAAACATACATTAACCACTTCAGCCCTGTTTTACATATAGGCTATTTGAAAATAGCCGATCTACAAGCTCACAACGCGTCGCATCGTGACGCGTTGTGAGCTTGTAGATCTGCTATTTTCAAACATTTTAGTACTTTTACTTTTGGTACTTTAAGTATATTTTTATGCCAATACTTTTGTACTTTTACTCAAATAATATTTTGAACACGGGCCGTTTTCTTGTAACAGAGTATTTCTACATTGCAGTATTGATACTTTTACAAGCAGAACATGTGAGTACTTTTTCCACCACTGGTCAAGGTTGTTTTTTATTGTTACATCTTGTGTACAAGTGCATAAGAGTAACATTCCATCAGACAGTGTAGCAGTACAAGTAATAATGGTAAAGACAAAAAGAGGAAGCGAAAAAACAAGAGCTAAAAAGAGTCAGTATTTAGTCTAATCCTAATAATATACTGTAATAACATCAGTGTATGCACAATGTATATTATGCATATTATATACACCATCAGAATGTATCAGTAGATGCTACAGTACCCACCTTATCAGTGTTTTTTTAAAGTGGGGTCCGAAGATCCCCAGGTGTCCTTGAGAAGGTTCCATGGGGAGCAGCAAAATATAACATCAAAAACCACTTTAACCCTATATCTATATACATCGGCTGTGAGGATGTGCCATTTAGCGGCTGGAAATCAGTACAGAGCCAGGTACTAGGTTGCAACCAGAAGGTATATTGAGGGGAGAAGACAACAGCCTCCACGCGGCCTCCCCTGCAAGTAACGAGAGATGGTGAAAGACCAGCTCGTGAAACCAATGTCGCCACCCAATCATCGTCAAGCTGGCAGACCAAGGCGTAAAAAGTCGGGGGGATGCAAGTCCACGCCAGGACGGGTATCCATCCCGACGGTCGACCACCAAGGTCTGGCAGTGCTCCAGCTAAACGTCGAGGGCCTCACCAACGCCAAACTCGAGATCATAAGTCACCTCGCCGACTCCCACAAGGTTGCAGCCGTCCTCCTACAGGAAACCCACTGTATGGTTGAAGACACCCTCAAGCTGCCCAGGTTCCACCTAGCTGGTTCCATCCCCAGCAGACATCACGGAATTGCGACCTTTGTGAGGTCTGATCTTGGGTGGACAGCCACTGGCCAATCCCCACCAGGTGCCAGCATTGAGTGGCTGTCCACCAAGATACATCTGTTGTAAATGTGTACAAGCCTCCACCATCTACACTGACCGTGTCGGCCCTCCCGCTTGCTCAGGCACCTGCCATCTATGCAGGGGACTTTAACTGCCAGCACACTGACTGGGGATACTCCCACACTACACCAGACGGAGAGACGCTGTGTGAGTGGGCCTCCAACGCCAATGCAGCAAAGAAGACGATCCCTCGCGGCTACAATGCGAGCTACATTCCGGGCTGGGACGAGGAGTGCAACCACCTCCTGCGTGAACATCAGTAGGCTGGCTCAAGGGAGGATGTGGAAGCGACTGCAACGGCACTACTCCACAAGCTGGACGCCACCCGAAGGGCCAGATGGACTGAGACCGTTGAGTCAATCGATTTCACCCATTCCAGCCGTAAGGCGTGGCAGATTATCAACCAGCTCACTGGCAGGAAAACAACACCCCCCAAGTGCCCTGTGACAGCAGATGCCATTGCAGCCCAGCTCCTGAAGAACAGCCAGTTTCAAGGTGCAGATAAGAACTTCGCCCGCTCTACACTATGCGAGGTATCTTCCCTCTCTAGAGCACCCAGTGTCGATGTTGACTTGTCCGGACAGTTTACAACAGCTGAACTTAGGGCGGCCATCGGCAACCTTAGGCAAGGCAAGTCCCCTGGGCATGACAACATCCACCCAGAGTTCGTGACCCACCAGAGTGAGACAACATCTGCCTGGCTGTGCTCTTTTTTCTCATCATGCTTCCAGAGGTCCAAACTACCGAAGACCTGGCGCCGTGCTGCTGTTATCGCCCTACTGAAACCAGGCAAAACTGCGGAAGACCCCAAGGCCTACAGACCCATCTCACTGCTCTGCGTCCCATTTAAGATTCTGGAGAGGATGATCCTCAGCCGCATAGAGCCAGTAGTAGACCCACAGCTTCCAAGGGAACAGGCTGGTTTCCGGCGGGGCAGATCAACAGTAGATCAAGTAACCCTGCTCACCCAGGACATCGAGGACAGCTTTCAGGCCAAAGAGAAAGCTGGGGTAGTGTTGCTCGACCTAACAGCTGCATACGACACCGTCTGGCACCGTGGACTTCACCTGAAGCTGCTGAGGACTATCCCAGACCGGCATATGGTGAAGTTCATAATGGAGATGCTGTCCAACCGCAGCTTCATCCTCCGGACCAGCGATGGCCAGCGAAGCAGACTGAGGAGATTGAGAAACGGGGTGCCACAGGGGTCTGTCCTCTCACCACTGCTGTTTAATATCTACATCCACGACCTCCCGGAGACAACATCCAGGCAATACGGCTACGCGGATGATCTGGCCATCATGCTGCGTCGACCAACATGGTCAGCGGTGGAACAGGAGCTCAAACAGGACATGGGAATCTTGGCTGCCTACCTGCGCAAGTGGCGTCTGCAGCTCAGTACTGGGAAGACTGTGTCGGCCGCATACCACCTGTGCAACAGAGAGGCCAAAAGGGAACTATCGGTGTCCGTCAACTACAAGCGCCTGGAGCACCAACTAGCCCCCAAGTACCTCGGTGTTCGGCTGGACAGGACACTGTCCTACTAACAGCACCTTGAGGAAGTGAGAGCCAAAGTGACAGCAAGGGTCTCGCTTATCCGCCGCCTCGCTGGCACAACCTGGGGTGCCTCTGCCAGGACTCTACGAATCTCCACACAAGCCCTGGTGTTCTCTGCTGCCGAATACTGCGCCCCAGTCTGGAGTAGAAGCCCACATGTGAAGAAGGTTGATCCTATCATCTACAATGCCCTTCGGATCATAACTGGCTGCTTGAAGCCCACCCCCGTGTCCTACCTGCCAGTCCTAGCGGGAATTGCCCCGGCCGGTCTCCGACGAGAGGCCGCTACGCTCGCACTTGCAAGGAAAGCCCAAGAACATGACTGGCATATCCTGCACGATACAACAACTAAGGCAGCGTCCCCAAGCAGACTCAAGTCCTGTCACCCCTACAACAGGACAGCACAAGAGATGCTTGGTTCCATCCCTGAGGACCTGTCTACAAGGGCATGGCTAGCAACTTCCTGGAAGCAGGAATGGGAGTCGGCTGAACCCACACGTCTGCACCATCACATCGAAGACCCGGGAGATGGAGTTGAAGGAGAACATCTACCTCGCCGGCATTGGACCCTGCTGAACCGCCTCCGTACTGGGGTTGGTCGCTTCAAATCGTCCATGAAGGAGTGGGGCCTGGCAGACAGCGCAGTATGCGAGTGTGGCGAGCCTGAGCAGACTGCCGAACATATAATCACCACCTGTCCACTGTACAGACCTCCTTCAGAGGCTGGCCTCTTCCAAGTGGGACCAGAGACGAGAGCGTGGCTTTGTGACACTGAGCTGGACATATGACGACGATACACGAAAGAAGAAGGTATATTTATTCACTAGAAAATACATACAGGAACATGGACACCACATAGCGCTCCACCCTCAACAGACCTCTCCTCAACTGTGGCAAGTGACAGCTTTTTATGCTCATCTGAGCTAATGAGCCAGCTTGGACCATACCACTATAAGGGGTGTTCTAACTCAGAGCATAACATAAATAAACATACAATACATAAATAAACACACCATAAATACTTAAATACCCTTAACCCCCACAAGTATATTAAAACTGACTGAACTACAAAATACTCTTTCCCCTCTACTACAACCATAAGCAACTCTAAAACACATCACAACCCCCCTCTACCATTCTGACTTGGTCCAGCCCAATTACACTGGCAAACAGAACAGCCCACTTTGGTACATGTTAAGCTTGCAATCATTACTCAGCATTACCCATATTGCACCTCTCACACATTCCACTTAGTCTCTATTGCACTCATATTACACCAATTGCACTTGCCAGATATCACCAAACATGTTGTCTCCATAGGTGGACTAGTTAGCTGAGTGGCCAGCTCAGCTGGACAGGACACAACTCAAATGTTAAGTTAAATGTAATCAACAATAAAATGACTGCATTCCTTTCTGTGCAAACTACAATGTGCAAATTACACTGTGAAAATACTAAAGTGATAGTAACAGAGGTCCTCTCTGTTACATTTCCCACCACCTCTCCAAGCTCCTCAATCTTCATGGATGCTTTGGATGGCTATTGGCAGACTCAGTCACACATTTACCCTCTCCTCTCCAAGTTCCTCAATCCTCTGGCACTTGGAACAGGACACTCGCACCCTTTCCCCTCTCAGGCCATGGGAGGAGGAATGCATATAAATATGCATATATTTCCCCTCTCCTCAAGGCTATGGGGACATCTTCATTCACAGTCACTTTGTTGTAGTTTCGTTCAGTTTGTTGTAGTTCATTGTCAATTTAAAATGTACCTGTGAGCAGGGAAACAAGGCCAACAGGCCACACGTCTGTGCTGCTGACCTATATGCTCATCTAGGCTCACTGATGGTTCACTGTCATTGTGTGGAGAGAAGAGTAGCTTGGGTTCCCTGTGGAGAGCAGGCTCCTTGTGGGCTCTGGCACCACTCCCCAAACTGTCTCCCTCATCATCGGCTTTTAGGTAATAGCCGATCTACAAAAAAATGTAACAATCTTTTAAAACATCACGCATCTTGCATGGGAGTCCCTGGCACAAAATCTTTTCTGATGGGATGGGGGTCTGCGGGATAATTAATTAATTAATTTGGAGGTCCTTCACATGAAAATATTTGAGACCCACTGCTTTATATACAGTATTATACAACAGTTAGGAACAGTCAAGGGTTTTGATGTGCAAAAAGGACAACTGATTAGGCCTACTTATTTATGTGAGCATTTTTTGCAGTCTCTAACACATAGTCAATTTGCGTCTCCACACGCTCACAAGTAATCCAAACGGACAAAACGTATGTTTACGTATGTACACACGGTTTTATGAATGAAAAGTGAACCTGTAACCATGTGACAACTACCCTCGGATCAAGAGCATTATACCAAATTAATCACACCTGTGGGTGCGACGACACCCTATAAGTGCGTCACACACCCACACAAGGGTGCTATTATTTAACTGTAAAGTAAATAAACTCAGGTGAAGGTAGATTGGGACACCAGTCAATCCCACCACCAAGTCTACATCAAGTGTGTACAAACGCCGCCTCCCAAGGGCCACACACGAAGCCCCATCATCTGAGGCTTCGGGTGCCATATCCTGCCCTGGACCTGGGACAGCAAGTCCAGTCTGCCTGGAAGTCGCCATGGCTGGCCCTCCAGCATCTCATAGATCTCTCTCATCCATGGTCTCTTTGGCCAATTCGGCACCACCAATAGTACCTGGGCGTGCAGCAACCTCACTATTCTGAGGAAAGCCGCAGGAGAGGAAGTGGAGGGAAAAGCATATAGCCTCTGCTGAGGCTATGAAAGGCTCAGAGCATCTATCCCCAGTGGGCCTGGTGGTCCATGCATTGACGACCAGAGAGGACAGTGAGTGTTCTCCCCCGTGGCAAAGAGTTCTACTTCTGCCCGACCAAAGTTAAACCATATCTGGTTCACTACCTGGGGGTGCAAGCGCCACTCACCAGGTTGGGGACCTCCCTGTGACAGCAGATTTGCCGTTACATTCCGGGGTCCCGGAAGATAGAAATATCTCAGGGACTGTGCCCACAGGAGCAACTGGTGCACTCTTGCATGCAGAGATTGGGACCTCAGCCCACCCTGGCGGTTGATGCAAGACACCACGGCTGTGTTGTCTGTCCTTATCATGACTTGCTTCCCAGACACAACTGGGAGGAAGCATCTCAGAGCCAGCGAACCGCCTCTATCCCAAGGAGGTTTACATGCTACCCCTGCTGTGCAGGAGGCCAACATAACTTGTGGCGTCAGACATAACTTGTGGCGTCCAAACCAATATTGGACCGGGCGAGTGTGCAACAGGCCCAGTGGCACAGCCTGGGCAGCTGCTGCAAAGAGGCCCAACAGCCTCTAAAACTCACAGACAACGACCTGTGTGACATGCAGTCTGTGATGCATTTCCTGATTGTCACCTTCCTTTTCTGTGTCAGGCATGCTTTCATGGTGACAGAATACAGAAGTCCAAAATACTCAACTGACTGGGCCGGGACTAAGCTGCCCATTCCTGCATTCAGAAGCAGGGATGCAGGAGCCCGAGCAAAACCAGACGTGCCAACACAACCTCTGTGTTGCTCCGTGCCAGGCTCTCTGATAGTGCACACACTAGCCAAGCCAGTCATTGAGATAGTTGAACACTCAAATGCCCCCCCACCGCAGAGGGATCAGCGCAGTATCTGCGCATTTTGTAAACGTTCGGGGTGACAGGGACAGACTGAACGGAAGGACGTTGTATTCAAAAGCCCTCCCCTGAAAGGCAAACCTGAGAAATTGCCTGTTAGCCGGCCTGATTGGAATGTGAAAATAAGCATCACGAAGGTCCACTGTTGTGAACCAATCGCCTGCCCTTATGGCTTGAAACAAAGTTCTCAACCAGAGCATTTGAAAGGGAAGCACCTTGAGGTTGCCTCAAATCCAGAATTGGGCGAAAGCCTTCGGTCCACATGGGGACAAGGAAGTAGCTGGAATAAAATCCCTGTCTCATTTCTCCTGTAGAGAGAAGCCTTATTGCACCTTCCCCCAGCAAGGCAGAGAACCTAATTGAGCGGAAGAACGAGATTGGTCCCTTACATTTGTCTCCAAAACTCCAGAGTACCGATCATCCACGCACAAGAGGTACACTGACGCCAAGCGCTGAGGTCGGCGCTGGAAAAAGCTGGCGCCAGTCAACTCGCACTGTAAGGGGTGCTGGTGGGGCTTGGCAGATCCCCCTGTGGTGCGCTCCCAAGATCGAGGCTGGGAACGCTGAGGGTCTCGCCCCTGCTGCGGGGGATACCCCCGCCTCACAGTCCCATAACTCCAGAGAGGAGCTTGGTTCTGAAGAACGAGGCCGCTGCCAGCCCCCTTGCCTTTCTGGAGGCTCCCGAGCCACCGGCCTCAACCGCTCAGGCCGGCGTATGGACTGAGTGCGCTGCCTGACCTTCTGTGACTCATCCAGGGCAGCCTTTGCTACAGGCCCGAACACCTCCCCAGGAGTTATCGAGGCCTCCAAGACAGCAGTTCAGTCTTCATCTGCCAGGTCAGACTGGCTGAGCCACATCTGACGTCGGTCCATGATGGTCAGTCGTGCCAAGGAATTGCCAAGAACCGTGGCTTGAGTGTGAGCACCCTGGATCACGGTGTCAACAACCTTTTTCAGTTCTGGTAGGAGGTCAGCTGGGTCCTTGGACTCCGAGCCTCCAGGTACACAAGTAGGAGTGCATTTGTGTGGCCATGGCTAGACTGATAAGCCTTCACCACCAACCACATCAGTGGACCGTCATTCTAGAGGCCATGGCTGTAGACTGATAAGCCTTCACCACCAACCACATCAGTGGACCGGCATTTCTTATTTGGGCTACAGGCAGCCCTATTGCCTGTGGCTGTAACCCCAGCCAACAGAGCAAAAGTAGGGCCCACTCTGGCTATGCCATCTAGCCTGTGCTCTGCAGCACCATGCAGGGTGCGGAGTGTAGAACGGGGTGCAGCAGCCTCCCTGGGCCGTGCCCAAGACCTTTGCAGGTGCTTGATAAAATCACAATACACCGGGAGAGGGGCCTGTCCCCGGTTCCTAGGGTTCCAGTCCAGCACAGAGGCCCTTGGCGGAGAACGTGGAGGAGGCACGCCAGCAGCTACTGCTGCCGTGAGAGCAGTGCCACTATGGAGAAATCACCCAACACAGGATCACCCGGATCCTGCTGGAAGGTGGCGCCAGCCTCAATCTCCTCATCAACATCCACCACCCCAGAGGAGCCGCAGGCAGAGCTGTTGGTCTTATCCAGGTTACCCGAGGTAACAATAGAAACAGCATCAGGATCTGGAAGCCTTGATGGAGAAGCCGTGCGGCCGATCCAGAAGGCGGTGCTGTTGTGCAGCCATACATTTAATGGTCTTACGCATATCCTCCAAGTGCCTCTGTATGAGGTGAGGTCTACTCTTGGGTCATAGATGCGGTCCTGTTCAGTCCGCTTACGCTTCCTACTCGCCTTCCTCCCTACAGCCGGAGGATCCGAACTGGGAGGAACCAGACCCTGGCCAGGTGGCACACCATGTTCTGGGCTTCTGGGTTCTGTCTCGCTCATCACTTCCCTGAAACTCCATATGGCAGGGAAATCCAATATGCCTCTCACTGAATAATCTGGAGAGTTAAATAAGAAACACACATGCAGCAATGTAACATGCAAGCCCAATTCAAGGGCGGACTAAATTGCTGTGCTATGACAAGAAAACAACTGTCAGCTGACAGTATAAACAAATACACAAATGTATGAATGAATGAACCATTGTAAAGCACTTTGAGTAAGTTTGAGTAGGCCTACTTAGAAAAGCGCCATAATAATGCAATAAAAATGCAATTCATTAAACAGCAGAGCTAGGCTAACACAAGCCTACTCCAGTGCTGTGGAGTGCTGCTAGTAGGCTATGCTAGCAGGAGGAAATGTTACTCACATACCAACAAACTGGCATGTGTGTTCAAACAAACAATACAGACGATGAGACAACCTCACGGCACGCCAAGCATGGGCGCCGATGACGTGGGGGCATCGGGGCAACAGCCCCCACACTCAACTGATGAGGGGGCTGTGGGGCTCAATTTAATTCCATGACTATAGCGCAAAGCAGAGCTCTCTGAAGGTTCAAATGGTGCCCGCGACGGCCGGCCGCGTGAGAGACGCATTCAACGAGCCGGCCGTTAACACCTATAGAACAATAGCGCAGGAATGTAGGAATGTAACAACCCCACCCAGCACCTCAGCCCTTGTAAACCTGCTCTGTATAGTTTGATGTGTAAACCGTCCTAATGTGACAAATAAACCTGATTCTTCTTGTTTCTTGGAATTCTTTTAGTTTGATTGATTTTACTGTATAACTAAAATGAAACGAAAATAGCACCTTTCATAACATGAGTGCAGCTCAAATCTCTAAAATAATTAAACTGTTTAAGGTGTTTTTTTTTTAAAGTTTGATTGCAATTACTGTAAAGTTTCTTTTACCTCTTTTACCTTTAGCTCAAATCTCTAAAATAATTAAACTGTTTAAGGTGGTTTTAATTTTCATGCTATAAATAAAGTAATTCAAGTAAAAACAAGTTGTGTTATTATTTTAAGTATAGCCTTTAAGTATAGTAAGCAGCAATGTAGGGGTCCTTGGCATGAAAAAGGTTGAAAACCACTGGCTGATAAATCCCATTTTACTGACATTATTTTTAACTGATTTTAAGACAAGTTGTCTGATTATTTTAAGTATAGCCTACTTATGTGTGGGTAGACAAAAAGATATAATTTGCTAAATTATATAAAAAAACCTCTACAATGTTATAAGCGTTCTGCTGTTATCTTTTGTGAGATCATCAATAAATGTCTTCTTGCATAATGTCGGTGCAATGCCATTAATTAATTAGGCCTATAGGCTACTTTGTTGATATGGTGCTGAAATGTTGAAACATGCTGAAAGTGAGTAGTGTGTCATAAAAAGCCCTTGTAAAATCGTACCACTGTACTATAGAGCATCGCAGTTCCCGCCCACTTCCTGTTTTTTCCTGGTGACGGAAGGAAAAACTCAATGCATTTTTCCCATTGACATTTACAAAAATATTTATATCAATTAATTTAAGCCTAGAATCAAGCCAATAAAACATGACCATCATCATGACCATAAAACGTTTTTTTCTGTGATTTTTTTAAATTTTATATTTAATTATATGATATACTATATTTAATAAATACCCTTTGTTTTGCCGTTTTCAAAAAAATAATAATCACAGAATCAAACGTTTTATGGTCATGATGATGGTCATGTTTTATTGGCTTGATTCTAGGCTTAAATTAATTGATATAAATATTTTTGGAAATGTCAATGGGAAAAATGCATTGAGTATTTTGCGGTGGAACCCGGAAGGGGCGGGAACTGCGATGCTCTATAGAGCGTCGCAGTTCCCGCCCACTTCCTGTTTTTTTTGGTGCCGGAAGAAAAAACTCAATGCATTTTTCCATTGACATTTCCAAAAATATTTATATCTATTAATTTAAGCCTCGAATCAAGCCATCATGACATGACATGAATCATGACCATAAACGTTTGATTCTGTGATTTTTTTTTTGTTGAAAACGGCAAAACAAAGGGTATTTATTAAATATAGTATATCATATAATTAAATATAAAATAAAAATAAATCACAGAAAAAAACGTTTTATGGTCATGATTCATGTCATGTCATGATGGCTTGATTCGAGGCTTAAATTAATAGATATAAATAGTTTTGGAAATGTCAATGGAAAAATGCATTGAGTTTTTTCTTCCGGCACCAAAAAAACCAGGAAGTGGGCGGGAACTGCGACGCTCTATAGAGACACACGGGGACTACAAATTTCACGCCCACTTTTGAGACAGCGCCGCTACTCGAGGTCCGTTAGAACGATGAACTGCAGCTGCCAATGCAATCCCTATGAGAGGATATGAGAATTAGCCTACTTTTGAAATATTCCTACATTAACTGGAGACGATATTGATTTAAATAAAAATATGTTTCCAAATGTATGGAGTGTCTTTGTCAACATATCTTCTTGTTTTCTTAATAGTTGATGTGTTTCACATTTAATTTGCCACTTTAACGAGTTACCCATAATGCTAACACAGCAGAGGGTAGACAGCAGACAGGCATTTCAGTGACATCACTGTCTTTACGAGCGCCGAGCGCCGACCGACAGCGTACCCACTGTAGAGGCAGGAGAGGCGGTCGCCTGCCCAACTAAGGTCTCGCCTCCCCTAAAAAAATAAATAACCCGAAAATGTGTCATTGCGTGCTTATTGTCCTCAAAGTCACGCATCCAACAAGCTTTGAACTGAGCAGATTGGACCTTCTGAGATAATGACCAAAACCTATTGAAAACGGCCACTTTCGCCAGTTTTCTGGGTATTGAAAACCTCAAGGGATGCGTCCGTGATGCGACCACTTAAAGTCTGGATCTCCGATGCTAGCGGTTTTGACATACTGATGGAGTATATTATAGTATATTGTGGGTAGTATATCGAGATGAAAGATATGGGACATTAAAAAGGACAAATTAAACAAATGGGACAGATTATTAGAACACAAAAAAAATCGCTACAGCCTCAGTAGTTAACCAGTGAAATGACGGTATTTTACAATGCCTCTCATAGAGATTGCATTGAGAGCTGCAGTTCATCTTTCTAACGGACCCCGAGTGTCAAAAGTGGGCGTGGATTTGTAGGCCTTCCGCTTCCGGCCGTGTGTCTCTATCGGCAAACTGTAAATAAAGTACTCAATGAAAAAAAGAGAGACTTTTTTTCCGGTCGCGACGGCGGGGGGGGGCGGGGCTGGTCTAGGTCAAGTTCAGCCCCCATGGTCGCGCACAAAAGTCGGCGTCCCTGACGCCAAGGGGGTGCCACATACAAGGCAGCCCAGAGTAGGCATCCTGCACCGTGAGGAATCAAAGATTTGTGCCAGTCAAATCACTGGCACAAACCGTTGCGTTATCGTTCCCCAGCAACCTGCCCACGGTAGGAAGGAACCGTCCACCACTGCCAGTGGTGGTATCTGTTTCTACACGGACTATTCTTCCGCCCGTACGTAAGGAGGTCGAGGTTGCCATGTCCGCTTATTATAAGCGACTTTTGGCTTGTTTTTCTGTAAAGTTGCTTGTAAATATTGATTGTTGCCGGTTACATTTATTTTTTTGCTTGTTTCCTAATGTTGTTTCCTTATTTAAGCTAAAATATTTTTCCGTGACGGACCCCCAAATTAATTTGTATTCGTCCACACGGACCCCTATCTGAAAAAGGTGTTGTGCCAGGGACAGTTATTTTTTTTAATTTATTATATTCATTTTTTTAAAACAAAATACTTTTTCCCCCCATTTTTTTGTTGTTGAAAATAGCCGATCTACAAGCTCACAACGCGTCACAAGCTTGTAGATCGGCTATTTTCAAAATAGCTAACGAATATAGTGGCCCACTTCTTTTTGGCTTGTTTTCATAGATCTGGTTACTTATGTCTCTCGCAGAAACTGGCAACATTGACGTCAATGAAGGAGGAGGAAGGAAGAGAGGGAACAGTAGTAAACAGAGAAATGCTGTTGGTTTAAATTATTTAATTCTATGGTTAGATGTTGTTTTATATGTGTTTTAAGATGCTGCTTTAGTTAAATAGTGTTTATATTCGGTGTAAAACATGTCGGCACTGACAGAAACAGAGCGTCGCGGGTGTGAGAGACTCCTGAAGGGAGTGTCAACATGTGACTTAATGTCTCTGAGCGACACGGTCACCAATAAGATGATCAGTGTGGAGAATACTGAAGGTAGGTGTAAAATAATAATAATAACTTGACTTGATAAAACACAGTGGACCAAAAGCAGCAGACTGATGTTAGCTCGGTGTCCGGAGTATTTGTGTAATGTATTAGCCCATATGTTTAAAAAAATATGTGTTTTAAGCCCGTCTGTGGCCGAACGCCATTCCCCCCCTTGTTTACTTCCTGTTTACATTGAGTGTAATTCTGTTTTTCACCGGATGCGCCCCGTCACTACCGCCCATTGGGAACTTCTGGGAAGAATCAGCCACAGACGGGATTAAAACACTTCTTTGTTGAAAAATATGGACTTATACATTGTACAAATACTCCGGACACCTAGTTAACATTTGGGGCAAGCGGGTAAACACCTTTTATATTTTTCATTTGTACATGTTTGGAGAAATACGGGCTTTACTGGTGACATTCCAGGGCAAACTGGGGTAATAATAACTGGGGTGATAAGACACAGTGTGACCAAAAGCTGCAGAATGGCATGGCTCCACAAATCATCACTGACTGCGGAAGTAACTACATTTACTCAAGTACTGTACTTGTACAATTTTGAGGTATTTTTTTTACTTTACTAGAGTATTTCCAATGTTCAGTACTTTTTCTTCTACTCCACTACATCTCAGAGGCAAATAGTTACTTTGTAGATTTTGATTATTATTGCAAAACATTCATTAACCACTTAAGCCCTATACACATTTCGGCCAAAAATAAATAAATAACCGATCTACAAAGCTCACAATTCGTCGCGATGAACACTGTCTTGTTTATAAGTACCGTATGTAGAGAAATGACAAATCAAATGTGTTTTTTTCCCATGCAACAGGCACCAGTATAAATGACTCCACATGTCACATGTCATGTTTTCCCTGCAGAGGCCATGGCAGCCATCCTGTCGTACACCAACGCTGCTGAGGAGCTGCTTAAGCGTAAGAAGGTCCATCGTGACGCCATCTTCAAGTACCTGGCCAGCGAGGGCGTTGTGATGTCGCCGCACAGCGAGAAACACCAGCTGGTCCGCAGGACACTGAAGTTCTGGTCAACAGGACAGGTGGGACCAATTTAATATAAAACTAGAAAAAAGTGCCAGGTCAGGTAGAATCGGCCACCTGGTGGCGCTATAACAGGCCCATGTGAAACATTTGAAAAATATGGGGCAGAGGATCGGAATTGGCATCCAGGGAGTGTGTGCGCAAAGTTTCGCTGCGATCAGGCCAACGGTGCCCGAGATTAGCCGTTCACAGACAGAAGGACCGACGGACAGGGTGCAAAACATACTCTCTCGCCATGCCGAAGATTTTTTTTTTGGAAGGGGTCATTCTGAGAATGAGGTCAATATTTGTGAAACACAAGAAACACATTCAAATAACGTTTACTTAATTTTCACCTTAACTCTTTGACTGCCAGAGTGTTAGTGTATTCTCTCCATATTGGCCTGTCTAAAAAGAGACTTTGAGCTCGTCCTATCAAATTTGTTTATCTCCGGTCGAATGGGATTATGACTGTCTCCAGATAAAATGTTCTGCACAAAATGATTACCAAATCATTTCTATCTACACCTGTGACATTTGATTACACACACTTATCTATCAGTATGCAGTTATATACCACACAAATCTTTATTTATTAACTTTAATAGCAATTAATATAGTTATAATTATGTATAAGATCTGGTATGTTGCAAGTTCCATTTCTTAAATTGCCGTTGAATTAGCCCACTATCTAATGACAAGGCAAACCGTTTTAGAACCACTGCAACAAAAACAAATATTTAAAAACTGTTAGGAGTTAGAAGACATTTTGTAGAATCGTCCTCGGGTCTTAAGGTTAAAGGAGCATTTCACCCCTGGAAGAAACTGCAATCACTCAATGTTAATAGTATTTGTAGTAGATTACAGTAGAACAATTTAACATTTGCACCCTATGGCCAGAAAAATTATGAAATCTGTGTGTTTGACTCGGGTTTGACTGGACTGCTGCAATACTACAATGACCACAATGCTTTGGTGCACTGCCCCTCCTTGTGGAGAGTGGAGGCTGCATGTGGGTGTGATCTTCAACAACAACACACAACATGTGTACCAGTGTTCGACAGTGTTGCCATGTCTACTTATTATAAGCGGCTTCTTTCTAAAATGTAGTTGATATTTGGGCTTGTATCCAAATGTTTTGATTGTTGTTTAAACCAGTGGTTCTCAAACATGTTCATGTATTTTTCCACGGACCCCCATCTGAAATTATAATTAGTGCCAGGGAGCCCCTACCACATATGTGTTGTTAAAACAATTACAAAATATTCCACATTTTGCACTTTTTCCCCTCAAGATTTTTTGGAAAATAGCAGATCTACAAGCTCACAACACTGGGTGAAAAGCAATGATTTTGGGAGGGTATTCATCAGGCAGACCCCTGATACTTAAGGGAGTATGTGTGTGTAAGTTGCCCTCATTCATTAATGTACCACCTCCCACATACCTCCCACGTATCCAGGTAAATGTACCATTTCTGAGACATTCATTTGCATTTACCCCCTGTGGTGTCTGCCAGCAAGGACCTCACACACCCCACCCCACCCCTCCCACCCCACCCCACCCCACCCCTCCCACCACTCCCACCCCAACCACTTCTGAGCATGTGCAGAAAACCACATTTGATTGGAAGCTGTGGCTTATAACCCCACCCACCCACCCCACAATTCTGCATGCTAATTCTGGCATAACCCCCCTAGTTTATCCCCCCCCCCCCCCCAATTGGGAGGGGTGGTTCATAGCGCCCCCCCCCCCCCATTGGGAGTGGTGGTTTATAGTTCCCCCCCCCCCCCCCACCTACACTAATTTAATTTATATATATATATATACATACACACACAATATAGAAAAACAAATAGGCAGAACTCATGTAATTATGTTTATTGATCCAAAAAAAGAAAACAATTATTTATACAAAACAATGGAACAGGAGCACACAGATAAAATCAAATGTTTCAAAGAATCCCTGGATTTTGTTCCAGGGACCCCAGAAGCAAAGATTTGAGTCTAATCTTGGGTTAAAATTGGGTGAAATTCGTGTCTACATATTTACACTAGTACCTGAGATAAGATGTGTGCGTGAAGATAGCAGCAATTTATACTGTGCATGATATACTTATGGACGTTAGTTAAGGTGCTTAGGGGAAAAAAATCACAATAAAAGACAAAAGTCAAGTGCGATATACATGGGATTAAGGTGCAAAAGGTCATTGTGTCGACCGCATAATACACATATAGTAGACTGACACTGGTATATAGTCAGCAAGTAGTGACATGAGGGGAAAAAAAGTCACTTATACTTGTGTACTCCACAGTTAATGTGCTGTCTGTTTACACAGGAACGGTGTTTTTGGGGCTTGAATCCGTTACTAAGTGAAACCTCCTTCCAGGGTGGAAAAGTTTGAAAACGCTGCACGTCCCGTCTCCATGTAAACACATACAGCAGAGGAAACGGCACAACGTTTGATGTTGACAGCTGTTGTGAGAGAAATAAGCAGCCAGTTCTATGAAAACAAGCCCAAAAAAGTGACTAGGCTACATGAGCACTTTAAACCAGTGGTTCTCAAAGTGGGGTCCGGAGACCCCAAGGGGTGCTTGGGGGGGGGGGTTCCAGGGGTCCCCAGCCGAATGTGTTAATATAGCATCACAATAATTGTAACCAACCAGCACTATGAGCTTGTAGATCTGCTATTTTTTTTTGAAAAATCTAGATTTTTTTTGGCAAACCTTTGAATATATATATATTTTTTAATATATATATTTTTTTCAAATATTTGCTTCTGGGGGTCCAAGGAACAAAATAGTTGAGATGGGGTCCACGGCCAAATAGAAATAGAAATATTTTTTGGGGGTCCTTGACATGAAAGGTAGAGAACCATTGCTTTAAACAGTACATTGGCTATTTGAAAATAGCCGATCTACAATCTCACAGTGAGCTTGTAGATCTTCTATTTTTATCTTGAAAATAAATTAGTGAAATAATATTTGGAATATACATATTTTTTTTTTTATTCAGATGGTCTGCGGAGAAAGACAATCATTTGACATGCACATGTTTGAGGACTGTTTAAAATCAAAAATTAACTACACTTTAAAAACAAGCCCAAGATATATAATCTAAGTATAAAACAATGGTTAAAATAAATCGAAAATGAAAAAGGACACACATCTAAGAGGGAAGCACACACACATCTAAAAAAATCAAATCAAATAAAGGTGCTGATGCACCCAAAAATATATACAAAAAGGCAGCAAGTCATGCTTGCAAACAGCCCCGAGGTGAAAAAGGTGACAACATGTTGTTTTCTTTCGGGTCAGGTGTCACACAATTGCCCTATTTGGGTTCAAAAAGGTGACTGTAGCTGAAAAGTGACACTTTTGCATGTAATGTCTGACACTACGCCGCTGGAGTTCTTGCTGTGTCCTTACAGCTGGAGGAGTGTAAAAGACCCGTTATGGTCCTCGAACTCGTCAACCACAGGCATTGCGTTCTGGAGAACGCGGGGTCTGGAACGAGGTCCTGGGGGTCTTCTTTCCTGGAGCTCCTGGCACAGCTTCGAAAGCGCTGAACTTCTTCCTGGTGGAGGTCTGATGAACCATACTGGCAAACCATCTTCGAAGCCATCTTCCTCATCAGACATGAGCTCTTTGGTTGCAGTGCTGTTCCAGAGAATTTCCTCAGCAGGCCGCAACACGGATCTCCTGCCCTCAAACAACTGTAAAAAAACAAACACAAAAAAATATAGAATTACAATTAAACCACAAAACTAAGAAATTGTTTTAACTGTGTGAGTGAGGCCTACCAAAACTGCTCTCCTCACTTACCCGTAATTTTCTCTGTCGTGTCCTCATAGACTTCTGTACCTTTGCTTTCTCCTGTGCATTTTCTGGTTTATTCAGCCGCTCTTTCTTTTGTAATGACTCAAAATAAGTCCGGCAGGATGCTAAAATAGAAAATACAAGCATGCATTAGTCACCAGAACCATGAATGTGTGCTTTCAATTATAACACAGGGGTTTTTGAATACAAAAAGACCTGTAAGTAGGCTACCATAAGAAAAACAGGTTTGCTGGCTTCTGCAGGTCTAGCCCACTCTATTAAGACGCAAATAGCTTATAGCTTGAATACTGTGAGTGTATTATGCATGTGCGCTTACCTTTTATAAAAACAGGATCAACATTACAGAAACTAATGCTTAGTTCTCCTAAAAGATGAGCCGCAACATCAATATTATGTGGAGAATTTACCCTGTTGGAAGAGAAGAACCGTGTTAGTTTTTATCATTTTTTTTCTTTATCAGTTAAAACATTTCACCAGGACAGGAACCCAATCCACAGGCCTACCTCCCCCCACTATCCCCCACTACAAATCAAATCGGTGGGGCAGGGTCTCCCCTTTTACTAAAGCATGATTGTGATATAGTTGAATTTAGTTACTTACGCTTCTTTTGGATTGTATTTGTGGTTATTCTTCTCCGAGTTGTGTAGATGCCTCACAGCCTCCTGTAAACAGCATGATTATAAAAGGTTAATTTGAGGAAATCAATGCTTTTGGCAAAGCACCAAAGGAATACCAAAACGCTCGCCCCAAAACACAGTCGCCCGGGCGCAAATCCGGCGCATATCCAGTAAAATCTCTACCTGATATTCCCCCTAAAGTGGGGGCGATCGTGTTTTGGGGTGAGCCTTCCGGTTACCCACCAGAACACTAGTTACACTTATTTTTCGACAAGCAACACATACAAAGTATTTTCTCGCTAGTAGACACAGGGCCCATATAGTCAGACATAATTTCACTTACCGCAATGTCGATGTTATTCGCTCTTTTGATCCTCTTTGGTGCAGGCAGAGTGGACAATGTAGCGTCATCCCGAGCAGCGTTGCTCTCGACTAGGTCACGCAACAGTTTCAGTTCCTGCTTTACTTCCATGTTCTCATTGCTCTGCATGTCCACTACCGCTTTAAGATCGGTGATTTGGTCAGACAATCCCTGCATAGCTCTAAGCATCTGTTTGAACATATCCCCATAATTAGAATTAGAGGGACTTCCTAATAATTCTGTTCTTCTCGGAGTCGAAGGCTGGCGTCTGAGAGGACTCGAAGCAGCACCCGGTGCATAAAACAAATCTCTTCTCGTGTTTGCCATTTTACTCACAAATAAAACAATCCCTCACGCAGAGTAAATAGTTTCCAAGCAGAGTTCCCTTACAACAAACTGCTATCCTATAAAGCCAACTCGCTGGCTTGGCTAATGCACGCCACGCCCCCCACTGCCGTGCTGTGGCTAGGGTTGCCAGATACTGTGAGAGAAACAAGCATCCAGGTCTAGAAAAACAAGCCCAAAAGAAGCGATTATGGGTCACATGAGCACTTTAAACCTATTGTATACATCGGCTATTTCAAAATGCATCTACAAGCTACAACATCTACAAGATCTACAAGCTCACAACGCGTCGCTCGCGATACGACTCGTTGTGAGCATAGAAATTGTGGTACATAGAAATTGATCTATTGAAGATTCTGACTTTCAAATGTACATATTTTTTGTTTTGATTGTATTGCTGTATTGTTGTATTGTGCTTTCTGCTTTGGCAATGTAAACGTATGTTTTCTCATGCCAATAAAGCCCTTTGGATTGAATTGAATTGAATTGTGAGCTTGCAGACTGCTATTTTCAAATACAATTCTTGGTGGAAACTTATAAAAAGGACATGGCAACACTGGCTCAGAAACATCTCACAGACACGGTGTGAAGAGGCGTTGCTCAGGAGTGAAACCTCAAACAATAGGGTCACTCAAACCATCGACACCTATCATGCAAATGTTGTGCCTGTATGTAATCTAATATCTACCCCCCAAGATACAAACGAAAACACACATAAAGTAGCCTCGTTGTGATATGGGTAAAAGTACAAAAAGCATTGGTATCAAAATGTGCTTAAAGTACCAAAAGTAAAAGTACTAAAATGTTGAAAATAGTGTGTGAGCTTGTTGATGTATAACATAAGGCTAAAGTGGTTAATGTATGTTTTATAATGTAATCATTTATATCTGCAAAGTAACGAGTAACTAAAGTTTTCAAATAATAGTAAATAAAATAGTAAGTCAAAGTAAAGACAATTGGTAATACTCCAGTAAAGTAAAAGTACCTCAAAATTGTACTTATGTACAGTACTTGAGTTTATTGTACAGCACCTTGTGTAACAGATTTTATTTAGTTTATTTAGTAAGACATGAGAACAGTACAGGACAGTACATAACAGTACATGGAAGTACAAATTCACAATACAAGGTCTACTAAACTGGAAATCTCATTAAGCACGCAGCTTGTTTAAGATGAGAACCCCATGCACACAAATCATGATGACTTGAGTAAAAGTACAAAATTATTGGTATAAAAATGTACTTAAAGTACCAAAAGTACTAAAATGTTTACACCACTACCACTGAACATCAAGTATGATCCACCAGACTAAAATCTTGACTGCAAATAAATAAATAAAAACTTTGTGCAAAAAAATCTAAAGTGCTCAAACATCATCTCAAACATTTGCAAACATACAGTAAGTAACAGAGGTACAATGTTACATTATTCTGCACCTGATCACCTGCAAATTGGCCTATTTGAATTCAATACAGGAGATCTATTTTTATCTCCATCACAATTAACTGGAGTAGCCTAGTCACTAAGTACTAGTACATTCCTGCATAACCATGCAGTAGTCAAGAACAGTTGACACTAAAGTTATTATTATTATTTTGCCTTTATAAAAGTGAATCTCACAACTTGTCTTCTATGTCACTGTTTGAAACAGGGCTTAAGTTTCTAATGTATACATGCACGTTTGCCCTTTTCACTACTGGCTGACATGAAAAAAATACCCAAATGGGTCCATTTGGTTTCATTAAGTTGCTGTAAAGTTGCTTGTAAATATTGGTAGTTGCTTTTATTTGTTGTGAGCTTGTAGATCGGCTATTTCCAAATCGGCTATTTTCAAATAGCTGATGCATATAAGTGCTCATGTGCCCTAATAGTCACTTAAATCTTTGGGCTTGTTTTCATTGACATGGTTGCTTATTTCTTTTTTTTGGGTCAAATTTGGCTAACTCCAGGAGGACCACACTATTATTTTCGATTCCACTTCACATTAATTCATTTATATCATATTTACATGCCAAGCTCTGACATTTAAGTGATATGTAGCCTGATATTACCAGATTGCTATAGTGGTTTTAGAATATTTTAGATGAAAAAAAACTTCAATAACAATAGCTGCAATAGCAGAAAGGTGACGATGATGGTCGTATTACCTTAGCATGTTAATGAATTAGATGAAGAACGATGATGAGGCGTTATGGTGATTTTGATGGCCCGTTTCCATTGGCTGAATCAAGCCTGCTTGAAAGGTATATATAGTTGGGCTTGCTGGATGTTAGTCTACCAGCTGTTAGAGGGGTCAGGATACGCACAGACAGTTTGAACTTTTATTGTAGAAATTGCATTGCATCGTTCAGTTCAGTATGGAAAAACAAACCGGTTACCTGACTAAAAGAGCACGTAATCGACGTTTCTGTGAACATTGTAATCGAGTTGTTTCTCACTCATTGTTCTTTCGTCACAAGAAATTATATTTTCGCAAAGGAGAATGGCACAAAGGTGACATATTTAGCAAAGTGCATCTTGACCAAGAATTAAATCTACCAAATACTTCTGATGGACTGATGGAGTGTGATGGCCACACAGGTAAGTGTAGTGCTTCACTAATATCTAAACATATATGAGACACATGATATAAGCTTGTAGATTGAAAGAACCATTCATTATGTATTATGTACTAGCCTAAATGTTAAAGCAATATAATAATTGTTTTGTTTTGTTACAGAACATACTGATGACCAAGAGGAAGCCATTGAACCCAACAGCTATCCATTTGACCAAGGTATGAACATAATATATTGGACCAATATGCCTTTCTGTGATATGCTGTTATGTGAGTGAGTGAAGTTTAATTATTTTGTTTTGTTTTGTTACAGAACATACTGATGACCAAGAGGAAGCCATTGAACCCAACAGCTATCCATTTGACCAAGGTATGAACATAATATATTGGACCAATATGCCTTTCTGTGATATGCTGTTATGTGAGTGAGTGAAGTTTAATTGTTTTGTTTTGTTACAGAACATACTGATGACCAAGAGGAAGCCATTGAACCCAACAGCTATCCATTTGACCAAGGTATGAACATAATATATTGGACCAATATGCCTTTCTGTGATATGCTGTTATGTGAGTGAGTGAAGTTTAATTGTTTTGTTTTGTTACAGAACATACTGATGACCAAGAGGAAGCCATTGAACCCAACAGTTATCCATTTGACCAAGGTATGAACATAATATATTGGACCAATATGCCTTTCTGTGATATGCTGTTATGTGAGTGAGTGAAGTTTAATTGTTTTGTTTTGTTTTGTTTTAGAACATACTGATGATCAAGACGAAGCCATTGAACCCGACAGCTATCCATTTGAAGTGACCAGTGAACCAGAGTCCTCCTCAGATGACGAAAGCGACCATGAAGCAATTTTGTTTATAGAAGAGCAGCAGGAAGACGATTATGAAGATGAACAACCAGGACATGGCATAAACGACAGTCCTGTACAGTTAGTGAAGACCCTTGCATTTATGCTTTTGGCCTGGCAAGCTGCATTCAAGATATCTGATAGAGCCATCATCGCACTGCTGCAATGTATGCAGTATTTCATGGCACTCATTGGAACTGTTTTTTGTTTTGGCCCAATTACACAGTTTGCTTGTATGATTCCCAAAACTTTGTATTCACTTAGGAGATGGATTCTCATCAACAGAGACAACTTTTGTCAGTATGTTGTGTGTCACAAGTGTATGAGAACGTACACATTTGAGGAGTCTTATATAACCACCAGGAATGGTTCCAAAGTCCCCAAAAAATGTGAGTATGTTCCATTCTACAACCATCCACATAAAGCCTGTGCTTTGGGAAAGAAATGTGGCAAACCCTTAATGCGATTGATCACAAGCGCCACTGGAAAGGAATTTGTCCGCCCAATCAAATCCTATTGTTACCAGAAGTTAACTCAGTCTCTTCAGAGCCTTGTAGAAAGGCCAGGATTTTTGAAAAAGTGTGAAGAATGGAGACATAGGGAGATTCCCGACACTGTGATGGCTGATGTGTATGACGGAAAGATTTGGCGTGAATTTCATTGTGTTAATGGGCGGCCTTTTCTAGCAGAACCAAACAACTTTGCTTTCATGATGAATGTGGATTGGTATCAACCATTTAAACATTCCCCATATTCTGTCGGCGCCATATATCTTGTTGTTTTGAATTTACCCAGGTCGGAACGGTTCAAGGATGAGAACATGATTTTAGTGGGACTCATACCAGGACCGAAAGAACCAAAGCTTAACATCAATGCCTACCTTGAACCCTTGGTTGATGAACTGCAGGAGCTGTGGGAAGGAGTTATCATGAATGACACGTCAAACCTGGGTAGTTCTGTTTACAGAGCTGCTCTTCTATGCTTGGCAGCAGATATCCCAGCTTCTCGCAAGTGTGGTGGTTTCGTGGGCCATGGAGCTTTAAGAGGTAGATACACTTTTCACTTTATATATTTATACTATAATTTGTGTAATAATACATTGTGACATTGTGAGTGAGACAAAAACCTTCTTGAATAACTTTTTTTTTCTTTTTTTCTCAAGGATGTAATAAGTGTCTGAAGGAGTTCAAGAAGACTAGCTTTAGAGGGAAAACGGATTACTCTGGATTTGATCGCTCATCTTGGATCTCACGCACTTCAGAAGACCACAAACGATATGCAAAAATGGCTGATAAAGCAAATACACAGACAGCCCAGAACAAATTATTAAGACAGTATGGTGCTAGATGGTCTGAACTTTTTCACTTGCCATACTATGATGCCATCCGATTTGTGGTAATTGACCCAATGCACAACTTATTGCTTGGAACAGCGAGACATGTTTTCAAGCTGTGGATCGAGCACAGTGTTTTAACCAGGCCCAAACTTGACGAACTCCAGAGAAGAGTAGACACCCTAAAGGTGCCTCATGATATAGGCAGGATTCCTGGCAAAATAGCATCTGGGTTTAGTGGATTTACTGCTGATCAATGGAAAAATTGGACAACCATCTATTCCCTTTTTTGTTTGAAGGGCTTGATTGATGACAGCAACTATGATATGTGGTCTTACTTTGTGCAAGCTTGCATTATTATGTGTTCTAGGGTTATCTCACATGAAAGAGTAGAAACAGCTGATAGATACCTGGAGACATTTCTCTCTAAATTTGTTGTTTTGTATGGACCAAATAGCTGCACACCCAATATGCACCTGCATCTGCATTTAAAAGACTGTATGTTTGATTATGGACCTGTTTATGCATTTTGGTGTTTCTCTTTTGAACGGTTCAATGGAATGTTAGGACAGTATCATAACAACAACAAAGACATTGAAGTTCAAATCATGAGGACATTTCAACAAGGGCAACAGCTCCATGTGCCATTGTCCTGTGACATTGGAGCTGAATTCATCAATATCCTAGCAAGAAAAGAAGTTGGTTCCTTGTCACTCCATGGTACTACTGACATGATGTATTTGAAACACTATCTCCAGGTATCGTCTGCAACACTTGTCATGCCAGATACTAACATGGTTGAGCCACTATCCCCATTCCGAAAAGATGTGCTGACAGATTGTGACAGACAACTGTTGTTATCAATGTACAATCAAATGTATCCTGACAGTTTAATCTCACATGTAGGTAGTTTGGTAAAGATTTGCACTCAAGTGAGAAGTCTTGGAGTGACTTTTTCTGTTAACTGCAGGGCTGACAGGTCTGCATGCATTTCTGCTAAGTGGTGTTCTAGCAACTCAAGCTTTGAGGTACCCCGCTTGGACCCAACTGCAGAGTTGCGTCCTGGGATTGTGAAAAAGTTTCTGATTGTCAAAGTTAAGTCACAGGCTTCTACTCAAGAGCATGTTGTTGCCAAGGTCACATGGCTGCATCCTCACCCAGACCGGCATTTCTTTGGGAGGCCTGTCGAGATTTGGAATTTGCAAGGCACACGGACGGATTGTGCGCCATCATTCCTACCGATTGAAAGAATAGCATACAGATGTGTTTACAGTGCCACAACTGTACAGTTAAGCCAGATCAAAGAGAAAGTATCAGTAGTTATACCACTGTGCACAGTGGTTGAGATTTAGACCCAAGACTGCACTCTGAGAGATAGATATCTCACTCATTGTTTTTAGTAATTGTACAATAGTTTGTGTTCTTAGTTCATTTTTTTAAAATATTTGTATTAGCTTTTCCTTGAATGTCACAATGCAACTTTGGTTCACTGTATATTAATAAAAGCATAAAAAATTTGAGTCATTTTCTGTCATTCATTCTTTGAAAATAGATCTAGTTAGTACAATAGTACTCTAATTGAGTAATATTTGACCAGGAGTATCTATATTTTCTCTCTCTCTCTCTCTCTCTCTCTCTCTCTCTCTCTCTCTCTCTCTCTCTCTCTCTCTCTCTCTGAGCCCCCCCCCACTCTGAACCCACACCTCCCATTGTTTGAACAAACTGCTAATTTACATATGTAAGGAAGATTCCCTAGCAGAGAAAAGAGAGATGCATATCGATGGCCAAAACGCAAAACCTCCTATCTGAAAAATGTTCATTGTTGGGAAAATGAAAAAGAAAACTACAAAATGTTGTATTTTTTTTGCACAATGCTATTTTTTTATGAAACCCATCACATAATACACCGTTTCTGGATGTCTGGACTATATTACATTATTATATGTTAATTACACTTATTTCATATAGCAAATGCAGATAGGAGGTTTTTCCCCACTTTTCCTGGATAATTCTGCAGATAGGAGCTTTTACACTTCAATGTTAAGTGATTGCATAACTAAATAATGACAAATAATACTGGCTGTAAATACATACATTTACAGCTGCAAACAGTTGCATCAGTGGTGTGGTCTATTTTTTTTCCCGGAGGTATACGATAATCATTCCCTGCACGAGATGCGCGTGGTCGTGGGTATACGCTAGCGCGTTTTCAATGGATTAAATGGTAGACTGTATACGCTTTTTCCCAAAAAAATCTGCACTGTATACAGCGTATACAGCGTAACACGGTAGAACACACCACTGAGTTGCATTGAATGCTTTTTTATTTTATTCAACAAAAAAAAAAATTTGCAGGGCAATGCTCACAAAAAATGTGCTAAGAACAGTCCCCAGCAAGAACCTAAAATAATAGTGCTTACAAATAAAATTTACAAAAAGGACAACAGGAATACAATTAGGTGGACTACAAAAAAACTGGCCCAGGCACCCCTCGACATAATCCCCCCTATACTCTCTACCCCCGGCACCCCTCGACATAATCCCCCCTATACTCTCTACCCCCCAACTCCACCACCTGAAATACCTCCCCACTCCCACAACCCCCATTCCCCCCAACCAGCACACCACATGCCCCAAACCCCACCCACCTAAACCCTCATGCCCTCCAACTCCCCTAACTCATACAACTGGATCACCAACCTTGTGTCCAGTGTGGACAGTGGAATAGTATGTAAGATCATTGAATGTCTTAAAGAGCCTATAAGCAAGGAGGAAAGACGGATGCCTTGACCCTAGAATCACCAAAGCCAGGGAGGAGATGAGAGCAGCACACAGGGACTTTGTCGCTGACCAAAAGGGAGAGGGTCTGAGGGAGGAATATAAGCGGAAGAAGGAGGAGCTATACCACGTGTATGCAACTGGAACAACAGGAGCAGACCCAAAAGATCAGGGACATTAAAGAGGTGCATGTTAACCAGAAGCATGGCAAGAACTGGAAGCTCATCAATGACGTTTCTGGCAGAAGCTCTTCTCAGACTTCTGGGGAGAAAGCGCAGAGGAACGAGTTGAAACATGGTACCAGCACTTCAAAACACTCCTAGGAAATCCTCCTTCAACCGAAGAAGAGGATGATCCGATGTTCCCGTCTGGTATGGGAAGGTCATGGAAGACAGATCATTCACCATGGATGAGTACCAGAGGGCCAAGGCTACTATCAAGTGAGGCAAGAGCTGCAGGGAGGATGAAGTGATGTATGTGCCCATAGACGAGGTGGTGTTGGATTTTATCAAGCACACACGTCTAGCGAGCTGCCAAAGCTGTGGCGCAAAATGATCATCAATCCAGTACCAAAGTCAGGCGACCTCACCAAGACAGACACCTCCAAGGCATTAGCCTGAGCTCACAAGTCGCAGGTTTTAGACCCATCTCAGACCCTGTACTGAGAAACTCGCAGAACGGCTTCCGCCCGGAGCGAACAGCAGGCGGGCAGATACTGGTGCTGAGGAGGATACTGGAAGGAGTAAGGGAGCGGAATCTTTCAGTGGTGATCACCTTCATGACTTCCAAAAGGCTTTTGGCACCATCCACCGGGGGAAACTGATGAACATTCTCTGGGCCTACTGAGTTCCTGAGAAGATGGTTCAAATGATGGAGACAAGCTACTCGAGGCAGTCCAGGACTTCAAATAACTTGGGCCTGGACTGCTTCAATGGAATAGGACCTGAAGGTCCAGGGGGTACTTGACTAGAATGCCTTGCATGGGATGAGGAGAGTGTGGAAATCAGAAATGGGAGAAGACCTCAAGAGGCGGCTGTTCGTATAGCTACAGTGTCAGTACTGCTGTATGGGGCTGAGACATGGACCGTCACAGCACAACAGGAAAGGGCCTTGGATGGAGTCTACACAAGAATGCTACGAATGGCACTAGTCACATGGACGGACCACATCAGAAATGTGGTCCTCTACGGTAACTTACCATGGGTCACAGACAAAGTCAGAGAGAGAAGGATGAGGCAGGGCACTGCGTCAGGCACCCATAACTAGTGGCAAGCAAACTGACACTATGGGAGCCAACCCAGGGCAAAGCCAGGAAAGACAATAAGTGCACCACCCTACGTAGATGAACTTCGGCGTAACAGCTTAGCTAACAACACCGTAGAGCTCAAGACCCTGATCAAGACCCTGATGCTAGATAGGAGAGTGTGGAGGGCAGCGATTCAGGAGTCCTGAGTTGGTGTTGGCTAGACCATACCCCCCCCCATACCCTATACCCCCAACTCCACCACCTGCAATACTCCCCCACTCCCACAAACCCCATCCCCCCAACTGCCAGCCCACACATCTCCGCCTCCATAACTCAAACCCCCATCCCACTTCAGGAGTCCCGAGTTGGTGTTGGCTAGACCACACTCTTGCATCGCATCGCAAAGACCCAATCCTATATGATCCGGCCTAACTGGCCTATGCCCCCCTCAACATAATCCCCCCCATACCCTATACCCCCAACTCCACCACCTGCAATACTCCCCCACTCCCACAAATCCCATACCCCCCAACTGCCAGCCCACACCTCTCAACCCCCATAACTCAAAACCCCATCCCACTCCATACCCTCATACCCCCAAATCCCACCCAACCCATTACCCCCACTCCCAGAACCCCCGATCTCCATGCCCCCAACCAGCACACCACAACCCCCAAACTCCACCCACCCAAACCCTCATGCACCCCCCACCCCATAACCCCCCAACCACCACCCCACACCTCCCACACCCCATAACTCCAAACCCCATCCCACCCCCATACCCTATACCCTCCAACCAACACACCACAATATTCTCACAGGTTTGTTGGCTGCCACGGTGTTCACGTGTGATTTTGATCTGCAATTATTAACAAATCACGACATGGACGTTCACATCTAAGCAGCAATGACAACCTCTAACCACAAGTTCAAAATGTTCAATGCCAAAACCTCCTATCTATACCTAAAAATGACCTCCTATCTACATAGATGCACATAGGAGGTTTTTACCTAGAAATAGTTAGGCTTACAAACAAACATTATGTTGTTAAATAATGCTTTTTGTATGCTCATTTTGAGATCAAGACATTCTACAGTACTGTAACAAGTAATACCATTAACATTTTTGATCAACTCACACTCTTGGTGTGATAAAAGTTTCACCACCTGACACTAATCATTAGCAATCAACAAGGCAATGCAATTAACTTGACAGTTACTAACAAATACTTAACTAGTAAGGGTGGAAGACACTTTTTTATTTTGAAAATAATTGATTACTACAAACTGAAAGACATTTAGACGGTCTACATAACATAGAATTCCCAAGTTTCAGCTCTGTCTGCTGCTCAACTAGTTTTGGTGCAGATAAGAGGTTTTGCGCTTCAACATTTTAGCACTAATTGGCACTGAACAAGATAGGAGGTTTTAGTCAAATGACTTTTTCTGACAAAATGAGGGGCGGGACTATCTTGCAGACAGACTGAGCATGTGCAGCATAGCCTATAGTCCTCATCCACAGTGAAATCCGAAAATCATGAAATTTGCACTTAGGAGGTTTTGCATTTTGGCCATCGATATCCAGGTATCTTAAAGGCATTTGAAGGTAAACAGTCCTCTCCCACATTCATTGAAAAACTCCCACCAATCATTTATGTTGGGTGGATGTATGCCTTGCCCACGTATCCAGGTATATCACCCTTTTCACCCAGTGCAATGGGTAACGTCGCGACGCGTTGTGAGCTTGTAGATCGGCAATTTTCAAATATATATTATCCCATGTCTAGATTTAAAGTGCTCTTGGCCTAGTTATCTTCTTTTGGGCTTGTTTTCATAGACCTGGTTTCTTATTTCTTTCACAATATCTGGTAACACTGGAAGTCAGAAGCGTCCATCTCATCCTTCATGTCCAAGGATTCGTTAGTGATGTCACATCACTGACACATCCTTGGTATCTTTATGCCGTTCTACTTCCGTGTAGCATAGTAGCGACATAACTGTCGAATCCTTGGTATTGTGATCCTAGCCTTTCAACAGTGTTTGTTTACCGTCGCTCCACGCTGTATTTGGATTCTTTCACGCTTGTGCTTATGAAACACTAAACAGGATTATTATTTCATGTCAACATTCAAGTACAACTATCAGAAGATGTAACTCAGTTAAAGTAATGCGTCATTCTGCAAATTTAACTAAAGTTTTCCACCTGTACAAAGTCATTTCTTATACAGACATCAAGGCTAATACAGACATAATGATTTTTTAATCATCCTTCCCTTGTCAATATCTCGCCATTTAGGGCAATGATATAACATTATGGATTGATTTGATAACATAAATAGCAGCCACCAGCCAGTCATTTACTGCCAGTCAACTGTCTTCTGAGTTTTGGTATTCGAATGATGAGCGACCCATCCGCTATACTCCGGTTCAAATAAATAGCCCTGCTGTGTTTCAGAATCACCAATAACTTGAAAATAGTCATCCTCCATGGAATGCTCTGACTCAGATGTGCGTGCTGACGCCATGATACAAATCTGAACAGGGAACGCAGCTAAAGGGGTGGGGATTATTTACAACTCTATGGGGTGGAGTCCAAGACGGTTCAAGGTTGGACCAAATCTTGGGGACACCCTTTGGGGCTGTCTTTGGAGCTGGTCTGACTGAGACGTGTCGAGACAACATGTAGTGCGGAAAGGAATGAGACCATACCGTCGTGACGTCAATTACGTCACAAGAAAGTCGAAGATTACTATATATCTAAAAACACAGATTATACAAAAAAAAAACAGGATCTTGTTTCTTGAGTCCTAAACTTCATTAAAATAAGATCTGGTTGCAAAATCGGCGAAATGTCCCTTTAAGGTTTCAACTGTCAAAGGTGTTGTGATGTAGAGGGGAAGGTTTAGTGCACCATCTAGTGGCTGAACGTTGGCCACTGCAGCTTCAAATAGATATTGCACACTACTCTTCAGTAGTTTAGTTGGGAGGTCAAAACGTTTAGAGTTTCAAGGAAAGTAAATTTCCACTCACAAGATCACGTCTGCTTTGTTTCATGTAGGTTGACAAGGACAAGGATGTGAAAAACACAAGATCCTATCTTGTATTCCTTATTGCTCTCTTCATCTAAACTCTGTGTTATCAGCCCACAGTAGCCTGCTGAGGCTGATACACCTGTCCTCAGTTGCATAAGCCCATGTGAATCTATATAAAACAACTAACACTAAAACTAATACTAACTAAATCAAATCTTTAAAAAAAAAGTCAACTAGCAAACCCATTAAAAAAAAAAAAAAACTGAATTGAAATTGAAAACAAAAGGTCCAAATTAAATAAAAATAAAAACTAATGAAAAATGCAAAACTATCGTAACCTGGCCCGGGCACTTAGGCTCTAATGTAGCCTGACAGCGCATCGCGGGTTCGAGTCCCGTTCCCGATGATCTTTGCTGCATGTCTCTCCCCATCTCTATCCCCCTGTTTCCTGTCCATCTCCACTGTACACCATCAATTAAACGATTGTTTCATATCATTATCGATTATCAATTTTTATTAAAAAAATATGATTGAATAATAGTTTGATTAAGTGTTGCATCCCTATTCTCCTGTCCTCCAGGTGGCGGCGGTGGACCAAAGCCCAAAGGTGGAGCACCCGTCCAGCAGCAGCAACACCTGCAGTGAGGTGCAGCTGCAGCCCGCTGCACGCAGCAGCCTGTGTCCTGCGTCGTCGCAGCCCGGCGACTTCGACCCGCTGGCCATGGGCCAGCAGTTCTGCCGGTGGTTCTTCCAGCTGCTGAACAGTCACAACCCCTCGCTGGAACAGCAGCCTCAGGACTGGGGACCGCAGCACTTCTGGCCAGATGTGAAAATGTGTCTCCTTTCCAGGTAATACTGTCTTGATACATACAGCTTGAGGTACAGTACACTCAGTGGTGTAAAAGTAAAAGTCCTCATTATGCAGAATGTCCCATTTCACGTTTCAAGTTTTCAAATGTATAAAAAAAAAAACATCTTTTGGAAATGGCAGATCTACAAGCTCACAGTGCGTCGCATTGCGTTAAAGCACTATATATTTGGAATTTGTGCATTTATAGAGAAGTATGGCCATTAAAGTGTCCGGGTAGCTCAGTCGGTAGAACTCTTGCCTTTTGGACCACAAGGTCATGGATTTGGGTTCGATCCCAGGCACCGCCAACTAGGCGTATGAGTAGCACGGCTTGGGTCGTGCGGTAAGTACTGGGAGCTGATGGTAGGTGTGGCGCCCCACCTCAGCAATCCATCTCCCAGGGGTCCAGTGCATTGTGATGAAAGAGCGATAGACACCAGCGTTCTCAGCTGACACCTCTCAGACCGACTTACTTACATTCAGCCAATATGAACATGGGTGTTCCTCCTTGTGTTTGTAATTATGTTACTGTGAGAAAACCGCCAATGCAGATTTGGAATGATGTAATTCACACTGCGAGTGCATTGCCAATACAAACTGGGCTTGAAATGACTTATTCAGCACTGGGCACACACACACCAATGTAAACAGATCTCACAATGAACCCCAACACAGATTTCTCCTGTGGTGGATTGATTTCACATCTCTGAGTTTGACAAGAGCACATTATAGCTTCTGAAAATATCAGACATAACTGGTGAGAAATGAAAAAGAGACAGAGAAGGCGTGGACAAGCCAAGACCTTCATCCTGAATGTCCTAATTTTTTAATGTCATTAACTCTTTCACTGCCAAACTTATTTCTGGCTGCGTGCAGCCACTGCTAGTGATGTTTCGATTTTCTTACCTTTTCAAGTAGTCACAGAATATTTAACTCCAGTATGATCGATCCCCTGATGATTGCTACGGAGGGTTTCACTGTGCTTCCGCGATGAAAAAAATTTGCGACCCCATTCATTGCGACCCCCGTTAGCTTGTTATAGGCCGTTGAAAATACCATGTCTCGTCAACAATGCAGGGGAAAAAAGGAAAGCGAGATACAGTCAGCCGCTTCCCCAAATACGCTAACCAGGAAGCGGATGGAGGAGTAGATATTGTGAATGTGATCACGTGATCTCCTAGATCTCTCCGAGTCTGAAATGGTGGCTTATAGGTTGCGGAACAGCGCCAGCTAGTGGAAACACCAACAAAAAAAATCGTCCGTGGCAGTATGGGCCTTTTGGAAAAAAAGTTGTTAAAGTCATTGTTGGCAGTGAATGAGTTCATTTAGACAGTTGAAAAGCTGGGGGCTAATATGTGATAGCTGTGCAAATACATTGAAGTTTGGTCTGTATTCACATATTCAGACCTTTTCAAACAGATGTAGAGATTTGTTGGCAGGGTTGTCTAGTGGTTATAATGTATTCCAGATAAACTGAGAGGTTCTATCCCTGCCACCGACAACAGGGGTGTCCACATTTTCTCATCCTGGTTTCCCTATTTTGGGCATGTCATTGGAGAGGAAAATGTAAAACAATAGCAGATCTACAAGTTCACAGTGTGCTGATTGTGACACGTTGTGAGCTTGTAGATAAGCTATTTTTTAATGCAAAAATAAACAAAAAAACTTTAATTCGATCTACCGGTAATTGATTAAAATGGATGATTTAGTACTTCTTGACAAAATAATGGGGACCCATTATTTTGTCAAGAAGTAAACATGGGTAATCGGTCGTCTGGGCCTTGGGAACGGCATCGGATCCAACCGTCTGCTAAAGTTCTAGTTGAAAGTGGTGATAAAATAAACGGGAGACGTTTCCTTTACGTTTTCCCTCGTGGTAACCTGTAGCTGATTGTATGACGTTCTGTATAGTAGTGTATATCTGTCTCTTATATGTCATCATGATTTGTGTGCGTGGGGATCTCATTTTAAACAAGCTTAGTGCTATATTTAGGGGTGTGCCCACTAATTTCACGATACGATACACGATATTGGCCCACGATATCGATACGATACGATATATGGCACTTTTTTATTATGAAAATATATGGGGAGGGAAAAAAGCTTATGCAAACAAATATTTTTGCATTATTATTATTGCAAAAAAAACATATTTTGTTTTTCCAAAACGATACATATCATCACAAAAACGGATCGTGATATATCGCGGGACGATATATCGGCACACCCCTATGCTTTATGAGTTATCCAGTTTAGTAGATTGTGAATTGTACGTCAATGTACTGTTTATCATGTCTCACTAAATAAAGTACATCAATCAATCAATCAAAAGTGTTTTCCCTTCAGCGCCGACGGCCAGCAGACGGAGGAGTTCCACGGAGCGGAGCTGGTGAGCCTGCGTCTCCTCGCCCTGACCAAGGAGGAGCGTCTCCTCCTCAGCCCCAACATGGAGGCCCACGGCCTGCGCTGCCTGGCCTCCCCGCACGGCCCCGTGCTGGTGGCGGTGGCGGGCACCATCCACCGCGGGGCGGCCTGCCTGGGCGTCTACGAGCAGGTGTTCGGCCTGGTCCGCTCGCCCCTGGACGACACGTGGAAGATCAAGTTCGTCAACATGAAGATCCGAGGCCAGGGGAGCGTTCTGGGGGGAGCGGATGACGTGACGTCGCCGGCGCTCACGTGTGACTCCAGTGAACTACAGCTCCTCTGCAGATGAGGACCATTATGTACAATTTAAGCTACTTGACCTACTTGAACCCTAGCATCCATATCCTGGACTCTGGAGGGAACATTTGCCAGATCTACAAGTTTGTAGATTGGCTATTTTTTGGCTAAGAAATGTAGTGCACTAGAAGTTTTCTAGTATCCCCCCCCTAACCCCGCCAAAGAAAATGTCGTTTGGGGGGTACAAAATCATGGGATATTAAAAAAAAAAAAAAAAAGAAAAACCCAGAGGATCGCCCCTCCCCCCCCCCCTTAGGGGTCCCTGGAGACCCTGGGGTCTCCAGGCCGTGACCTACAGACACGGCGAAGGAAAACTGTGAACACAGCCACGCATGCAAGATGTTGCACATGAACTCAGCAGCCGCACTGAGGCGCTCCAACACAAACACTCTGACATTAAGCTTCACACAACAAACATCAGCAGCAAACATTCACCACAATGACAAAGAAATTACGTCCGCACAAAAATAAGCGAGGGCTCGCTTATTTTGTCTTTCCCTCCCTCCCTCTCTTCCTCTCTCTCTCTCTCCCTCTCTGTCTCTCTGTCTGTGTCTGTCCGTCAGTAACCTCGCATCACCAGTCTTTCCACCTTGGAGGAAAAGTCCGTCAGCGAAAATTATCTGTCGCTGTTTGGCTGACTGTTGTCTCTCTCCCACCCTCCCTCTCCCTCCCTGTGTGTGTGTGTGCGTGTGTGTGTGTGTGTGTGTGTGTGTGTGTGTGTGTGTGTGTGTGGTGGGGGTGGGGCGGGGGGGACAGCCATGACGCAGCGGGACTTTTGAGATGGCTATTGGCAAAATAGGTTGACTTATTCGGATACATGCGTGTGACTGTTCGACCCTGCCGGTTCTCTGAATTTTTTTTTTTAAATAGGCTCTGTCATGATTAATTAACCACACATATGAAGTGAAACAACTGAATTCTATCCAAACGATATGTTATAAGTGAATTCCTTGACTCAAAGAAGAAGTTTGAGAGCGTTTAATAAGCGAAAATAAGAAGTGAAGGCACTGGCACCCTGAGTCGCACAACCAACAATGGCTGCCGTTCGTTTTTTTTCAGGCTGCGAACGCGCCACCTGATTGGCCAACTTTTGCTGTCAATCACAGAACGATGAGCGACGTTGCCATGTCCAGGAGTTGTAAGCGTGAAGTGGGTGTAAATTGGTTAGAGAAAGTGCGTTTGAAAATATATAACATGTGTATGTAGAATATATTGAAAGGTCCATAGGCATAGGTATGTTATTTATATAGATCCAGCGTGTCTGTCCCCATCTGTGATGTTTTTGGCATGAAGCTGGTGGCTTGTTGCTGGACTTTTGTCTTCCGGAGGAAAATTCACGGAGCGGATTGCGTATTACTGTCGCGCAACCTGGCAACGTCTTTGAGGCTCCGAAAAGGTCTCACCTTCCGGTGTGTCGGTAATGTGTGGGGAATTTTGTGTTGGACGGATTTAATTATGGTGTGAGGGGGCAAATGTGTGTTGAGGAATGGAAAGTGGACGAATAACTGCGTGAATGAATTGCGCACGTTGTGACTGGTGTTGTAGTGACATGTGAGATGTTATTGTCGTTATTTCGGCGAAACAAATGATTAAAAATGAAGTGCCTTCAGTCGCACCACCGGAAGTGAGACGATCTCTCAATTGTAATAATAGATATGGGAAGAAAAGCAGTCCAAGTACAGGGGGTCCGTTTTTACTAAGAATAGAGCATTGGTTCTCAATTTGGGGTCCGGGGACCCCCAGGGGTTCCAGGGGGTCCCCAGCAAAAGTAGTTGATGTACAGTAGCATCACAATCATTTGAACCATATTATCCAATACGTTGGCTATTCAAAAATAGCGGATCTACAAGTTCACAGCACGTCACTTTGTGTCGCGCTTGCAAGCTTGTACATCTTTTTGAAAACATTGAACAATTTTGAAAGTGTAGTTTTGAATTTATTTTAACCCAAATCTTCTCTTCTGGAGGTCCCTGGCACAAAACCTTTTCATATGGGGGTCCGTGGCCAAATACATAATTTGGGGGTCCTTGACACGAAAAAGTTTGAGAACCACTGGAATAGAGGGTTTAAATAGGAATTTCACTTTAAACACCTAATCGGGGGTCTTTTGTGCTTCACCCGAGACAGTTTTTAAATGGCTTAAATATTTAGATATTTGACATTCATTTTTATCAGACACGCCCGCATCCTATATAAACCCATTGTAACTTCCATTTTAACCATGTTGGACTCATTGCAAACACAGGCTTTATGATTCTGGTGACTGATATTGTCAGTTACCTAGCAACTTAAAAAATGTTTGGGTGTGCACACAAGAGCCCGAACAGACGTTACAGTGACCCCTGAAGTGTTTTACATTGAAATACCCTTTTAAGTGGTTCTTATAGGGTCAGCTGTTATCCACAGCAGCTTACATTAAACATGGTAAATAATCATATACATACTGAATGACATCATCACATGCATACTGAATGACATCACATTCATATTGAATGAGGATTATTATTGACACAGGTTCTCAAAGTTAGGTCCTGGGACCACCAGGTGGTCCAAAGTGGACCCTTAAGCCGAATGCATACTCCACTAGGACAGCCGGAACAAAGTTTGCTTGGGCTTGGTCCAGACTACAACAAAACTACGGTACACTGTAAAGTCCTCAGTGCTTTTTTAACTCTAACGGTCCATTTGGTTCCATTTTGTACACTCAGAGTTAAAGACCCGTTAAGGGTCGGTTTAGACCCCCTTGTGGTCCCCAGACCCCACATTGAGAACCAGTGGATTGATGAAAGATCTACACCTGGGCAGAAACTGTGAGGTCAAAATGCAAGGATTGTTCACACGAGAGACAGAATATCTACTATATCAAGCTCTATGTTGTCTGTCTGTCTGGCGGGTGGATGGATTGATGCCCACAAAGAGACATGCTTGATGTCAGGGCAAACTGACATCGATTGATGCTTGGCGACATGTTGCCACAATAACCCGGCAATGACAGGCAAACTGCTAATGCAGCGCAAAGCGCCATATTTTTTTTTGTCTGGGTGTGCACACAAGAGCCCGAACAGACGTTACAATGACCCCTGAAGTGTTTTACAGTGAAATACCCTTTTAAGTGGTTCTTATAGGGTCAGCTGTTATCCACAGCAGCTTACATTAAACATGGTAAATAATCATATACATACTGAATGACATCACATGCATACTGAATGACATCACATTCATATTGAATGAGGATTATTATTGACACAGGTTCTCAAAGTTAGGTCCTGGGACCACCAGGTGGTCCAAAGTGGACCCTTAAGCCGAATGCATACTCCACTAGGACAGCCGGAACAAAGTTTGGTTGGGCTTGGTCCAGACTACAACAAAACTACGGTACACTGTAAAGTCCTCAGTGCTTTTTTAACTCTTAACGGTCCATTTGGTTCCATTTTGTACACTCAGAGTTAAAGACCCTTTAAGGGTCGGTTTAGACCCCCTTGTGGTCCCCAGACCCCACATTGAGAACCAGTGGATTGATGAAAGATCTACACCTGGGCAGAAACTGAGGTCAAAATGCATCTAACTGCATTGTGGATGCAAGGATTGTTCACACAAGAGACAGAATATCTACTATTATATCAAGCTCTATGTTGTGTGTCTGTCTGTGGCGGGTGGATGGATTGATGCCCACAAAGAGACATGCTTGATGTCAGGGCAAACTGACATCGATTGATGCTTGGCGACATGTTGCCACAATAACCCGGCAATGACAGGCAAACTGCTAATGCAGCGCAAAGCGCCATGTTTTCCGCCCTTGTAAATATGTATCATAGAAAATAAATGTCATATTGAAGTGTTGTGTGCATGCATGCAGGTACATACTGTAGTGTGTGAGAGATGCAGGTACATGAGAGAGAGGGACCAATACGTATAATGCTTGGGGGGCTATACATCCCAAAACACCTATCTATGCAATAGAAATGATCTTTCTTTGAATTTGGCCTGGTTTGAAGGAAGGCGGATTTTACTTTCTGGTGCAAAATAAACCGTTCTTCGCATTCATATAGCATGCAGTATAATTTAACACTTCTCCATTCATATGGAAGTGCCTTTACCATAGTATGGATGTGATCACTCAGAATAACTTTGTATTTATTGACATGTAAGATAAGATCAACCATTATTGATGGTGATTTGACTGAGGGAAATGCATAGCAACTACAGCAACGAGTTTGAAAACAATCCAAGATAAACTCATATAGGTCATGCGACGCCTGTCAAGGGAGTAGGCTACATATCTGTCGCTATTGAGTTTGTATTGCTTATTTTTACCAGGTGCTCGAAGAGCGCCGGGTCTATAGACAGGCTGGGACACTTGACATGTATTAGACACCGTATTAGACACCTATGCGACACCTATTTGTCATTGGCTGTCCTGGCTTTGTGTCTGTCCTTTAAGCCAATGGGGAGACAGGCCGTACTCCCATGCTATGGGATCATACGCCCCCTCCCCTGTCTAGCACAAGCAACACAAATGAGCTGACCTACAAGCCCACACCGCTTCCATCAGCGACGCGTTGTGGTCTTGCAGATCGTCTGAACAGCTCCGCTCGTCTACCCCTCTCCGTAGTTCCACACACACACACACGCACACGTAGTCACGCACACACCAGCTCAGTTGAAAACAGCTTATCTACAAGCTCACAACGCCTGCATGCATCCCATCCGCAATTCTAGCCTATATGTTTGTTGTTGTTTTCCTTCTGAAGGCAACGTCGCATTCAACTGTCTGTCTGTGCTGATGCGTTAGCTACATGCTAACACAACACAGTGCCGTTCATTCTGCCTCTAAGGGACAGATCGAGGGGCTGAGAGTCATAAAGTCATTTAGTCATAAAAAGTAGGCCAGTTTGAAAGCGCAGCATCTACTAATCATCTGTGATTTACAACAGCCGTTCCACACGCTCATCACAATAGACACTTGTCAACTCTCAATAAGCTCAGTGTAAATTTAACTCTGAAGTGCCCTTCTCTACATGCCTGTCTAAGACAAGTCCCTTATTTGACCAGGGGTCTTCAACAGGGGGTCCGGGACCCCTAGGGGGTCCTCAGAGTACAGAGTTTTACAATAACCACTAGCATCCTATTTCTGTGGAGAACTTTAGCCAAAAATAGCAGATCCACAAACACAACTGAGCTTGTAGAGAGTTTAATCTGCAAGCACAATTTCATACAATATAGAGGGGGTCCCTACTTCATCTCTCTCTCAGCTAGGGGGTCCTTGGCCTGAACACGTTGAAGACCCCTGTATTAGAGTATTCCTAAAACTGTATATCTGTAGGCTAATTTTATTTATTTATTATTGTCCATTTCATTTTCTTGCTTAATATTTTAGTTTCCATTAGATCATTTACTGTGTATGTAGAACAATCTGTGGTACAAGTTCCAACAACATTTTGATGCTTGGATCTTTATAAGTCAGTAACACATTTTTTTTTTCTTCAATCTTCCATTCAGCACAATTCTAATATTGTAATTCACTGCAGAAGGATTTATGTTTCGTACCACAATAGGTAGGCTATAGTCCTATACATTTTTGCTTGAATGACAGTGATTAGGCTAGCACTTTCTAAATAAAATAAATGGTCTCATTGAGGTATGCCATTTTTCTTCGCACAGCCCCAGAATTCGCACGTAGAAAGTAAAACATACACGTTACATTGAACGGTTAACACAATGTTGCTTATCCTTTTATAATGGATGATTTACTCTTCGGACAAGTGGGCAAGTACAACATGACCTGTACTTGTGCCACACACACACACACACACACACACACACACACACACACACACACACACACACACACACACACACACACACACACACACACACACACACACACACACACACACACACACACACACACACACACACACACACACACACACACACACACACACACACACACACACACACACACACACACACACACACACACACCACCTGGTAGAATATGACTTCAAGTCATTTCTTTCTTGTTTATCAAGTTATGCAGTGCATAATGTCATGGCTGGCTCTTGCCATGACAAATAATAGGGAAGGGAGACCAACGGGAAGTTTAACAAAAGTATTTATTAACTAATAACCTAACACATAACTAAGAGATAAGAGAAAACATACAAGGAAAGCATAACAATAAAGGAATGAGGTGTGAAGTCAGTATATCAGTGGTGTAAGTGTGGATGAGTGGAACATGGTGTAGTGCAGGATGTGTGGATGAAAAGAATAATCAAATAGAACTGAACACAAGCATTGGGAGCAGCTGAAGAGGACGGCAGTCCTCTCTCCTCTGGATCTCAACATGGACTGATCATGGGCTGGCTTTTATAGACTCCTGGAGGCACCGGGCCCAGGTGCTCTCCAATGAGCCATTAGTAGACACACCCTGTTCACCTAGAAGGGACAGGTTTAGCAGAGCACACTCCCATACTCCATATAAGGGAGTGGGGCATCACACCTCCCCCCCTTAAAGTCGTGGTCCCAATAGGATCCACGGTTCCCAACTTTAACATATCCAATTATTAAACCCAATAAGCCAAAATACAACATACCCAACTAAGTGCATTTATACATCACACAATGTTAACGTTAACTTTTACCATGGTTTTACATTTTAGCTTAAAATACTTTTCAATTATGTGTCTGACCATAGTGTGCCATAACACCCTTATAGCCCTGGCCCTGTAACCCCCTGGACTCTCCTCCCCCTCAACGGCTGGATCCGGTGTTTCAGCTATAGCAATGCGGCCGTCAAGGAGCAGGACAGACCAGGGATCACAACACCAGGCACTAAAAAAAACAGAGGACACCAAGTATTAGACACAGAGACATATACACTGGTTACAAAACAATGCCAACTCTAGACACCGGACCTTGGGTAGGTGACCCAACAGGTTGTGTCCTCTACCTCAGTCACTGCCACTGACTGAGAAGAAGGACTTAAGGTGACTGACTCACGACCATTGCTAGGTCGTAGCAGGTTTTCATGACACCACTGAGTAGCTTTCCGAAGATTAGGAGTTGCAATGAGGTAGCTGACCTCTGACATACGCTTGACAACAGTATATGGACCCGTAAGTTTCGTTTGGAAAGGCAAAAGAGCCAGCACCTGCTCACCCGGACTGAACTGCCGACGTTCAGCCCGCCGACCAAATGAACGCTTAATTTTCACTTTAGCATTTGCAATGACTTCTCTAGTAGGCTTAGAAGAACCCACCTGCTTCAAAAGTGGTGGTGGCGACACATTTGCCCACACGCGCCCCCCAGCATGCATGTTACCCAGGAGAACATCCACCCCAGCCATCGGTAACGCCGTGCGCAACGCCACTTCCACCTCGCCCTGAACCAGACCACACTCGAGATTGAGTTTGTGTATCCACCTGTTTCCGCGGGTAGTTTCCTGATGTGTGGGAAACTTCCTGCGGGGGGACCGGAAGTAGAAAGTAGCGGCTCAGTGTGTTTACATTTGCCAGCAGAACGTAGCTCGTTCGCAGCTGGCGAACGGGCATGTAGTTGAAGCGCAAGGGGGCGGGGGGCGGTGCATGGGGAGAGAGTCAGCGCACTGAAGTCAAGGCACACTACAGACTACTGTGTTGTTGACAGACAACGGATGCACGCTTATTATGAGAAACAACACAAATAAAACATGGCAAAACAGTTGCGTGCATTAGTGCAAGATGAGGGTAAAGGAAACATTCAGTCTAAATGTCCAGTAATTCGCACGCGAAAAGGAAACATTAATGTCCAGTTTGCTAATCCACAACTACTGTGCCAGATAATCACCAAGAGAGTTAAAAAAGAAAAAACGTTTCAGTCATTCAGTCCGACTTCACTGTAGCCTATAGTAGCCTTTTCATAAATTATATTTGTATTAGGCTGTCCTAAGAGTTTATAATATTTAGAGAAATGTAAGGTTTCAAATACAAAAGTATTGGTAGTAGTTGCTTGACATTTAGACTGAATGTTTCATTTATCCTCATCTTGCGCTAATGCACGCAACTGTTTTGCCAGGTTTTATTTGTGTTGTTTCTCATAAGCGTGCATCCGTTGTCCGTCAACAACACAGTAGTCTGTGCCTTGACTTCAGTGCGCTGACTCTCTCGCCCCCCGCCCCCTTGCGCTTCAACTACATGCAAAAGGCCCGTTCGCAGTACAGCTACGTTCTGCTGGCAAATGTAAACACACTGAGCCGCTACTTCCTGCTTTCGGTCCGTCCGCAGGATGTTTCCCACACAGGATTTTTGCTCCAGTAAATTCCCGCGGAAACAGGTGGATAGGAGAAGGGATTATGGACATGCCCATACCACGGCTCAACATGTCACCCCCAGTAGCCGACTGTGCAGAGAATGGCAGGACCGAGTCAAGCACGTATGTGCCCAGCGCAGCCGTGTCCCGCAGAATTGTCACAGGTATTTTTTCACTGGACCCCACAAGAGAGATAAACCCCCTCCACGAATGGTCGATACGCCTCATCTACATCGCCGAGACTCCTCTCGCTCCCATGTAGAGAACTTACCGACCTTGACACAGCTGACACCGGCGCAACAGCCGCTGCCGACTTTACCTCCATTTTCTCTCTCTGTTTCAGTGAATAACAGTCTGCTTTAATGTGACCTTTCTTGCCACAGTAGTGACATGTTTTGTCACCGTCACGGGCAGCCCAACTTTTCCCGTCCTCCATTCTAAAATTCCTATTGAAAGGTGCGCTGCGACTGTCGTCACCATGGCTGGATGCGGTGCTCTCCTCATGCGTAATTTGGGCGCCCTGCTGTACCCAGTCTCGGTGCGTCAAAATGTACTGGTCAGCCAAAGCGGCTGCTTCTGCCAGTTTTAACCTGCTGTTCGTTAATATACATTGCTATATGAGGCGGAATGGCATTTTTGAACTGCTCTAACAGCATCAAATCACACAAGCCTTCACAGGTGTTCCCACCTGCAGCCATACGCCAACGGTTAAAGTTGATCACTACTTCCCGTGAAAACTCTAAATATGACTGGCTATCTTCCTTTCTGCCATTCCTAAATCTCTGACGGTAACCTTCAGGCACCATCTCGTACGCTTTCAGAACAGCAGATTTTACCTGGCATAGCTTACACTATCGGTTACCGACAAGGCAGAGTACGCCTCCTGTGCCCTCCCCGTCAGAACACATTGCAGCATTACTGTCCGATCCGCATCAGGCCAATCTCTAGACTCTGCCAGTCTCTCAAACAAAGAAAAAAATGTTTCTGGGTCTTTCTCGTTAAATTTAGGCATTAAGCGCAAACTGCTCACTAAATCAAAAGGGCGCTGTCCATACGCTAAACCTACCTCACCTACCAACAGCTTCTGGTCCATCTTACCTTCCCTTACCAGTTCCAACTTTTCCCTCTGTAAACTAATTTTTGCCTGCTCTGTTGTCTGCCTTAACTTTTCCACTTCAATCTGTTGCATGTTTCTATCCATCTTATCTCTAACTGTATCAACATCAGCTCCTTTTGCTGCGCAAAAGAAAGCTGTGTTTGCATGCTTTGGATCGGCAACGGCACCGCAGCGCCGCCTCCCTCCCCCGTTTCACCACCCGGTAAAACATCCAAATCCTTTAGGTTAACTATCAATATTGCTTTTAAAGTCTCCGGTTTGCGTCTCTTATCCCCAATGTCTATTTTATAGTATTCTGCAATCTCATAGATTTGCTCCTTTGTGCATCCGTCTCAGATGGAGCCACAAAAAAAATCAACAATTTGAATTTGAGCCATTATCAAAATCACTTGAATACAATGGATATACGTTAACCAACACACTGAAAGACACTTAGACCAAGTATTCAGGAGCGTCCCCTAACTGCTTAAGTAAATCTTCTCTAACTCAACCCTATCTCTTCATGAGGTAAATTGCGGGGGTATTTATGCACCAAATATACGTTGGGGACAACGCAACCCATTAATAATCCAATCACGTTGTCAGCCACGTACCGTGCCCCTTACCGCGTTCACCCCAACACTAGCAAAACAATATAAGAAAAAAACAAATCCACGAAAGTTTAAACACTAAACGTGGCTATGCCTCACATGGGACAAACAGCAGCAGCTCCTATATGAATACTTAATCTCAGTAACAGTGTGTAAAATGACCTATATTCCATCTATATTCAATTAACTCCATGCTTCAAATGAAAAAAATTACGGGGAATAAAAAAAATACCATTTAACGGTAACGAAACATTAAACAACTCAAAACACGCACGTCCTGACAAAAAGTTGTCCGCGTCATCATAGCCCAAAAAAGGGAATCCTGAGCCAAGCCCACCAAACCCACGCATCTGCTTGGCCTAACTAGACAGAGACGTCACGGGGAAAACCCCAATTACTTCCACCAGACCGGCTTTTAACTCAAGCCTCAGTAGGTGCTCATAAACAATACTGTAACTTTAAATCAAACAATACTCACTTTTGGAACGAGCCCCCATTTGTCATGGCTGGCTCTTGCCATGACAAATAATAGGGAAGGGAGACCAACGGAAAGTTTAACAAAAGTATTTATTAACTAATAACCTAACACATAACTAAGAGATAACTGAGAGAAAACATACAAGGAAAGCATAACAATAAAGGAATGAGGTGTGGAGTCAGTATATCAGTGGTGTAAGTGTGGATGAGTGGAACATGGTGTAGTGCAGGGTGTGTGGATGAAAAGAATAATCAAATAGAACTGAACACAAGCATGGGGAGCAGCTGAAGAGGACGGCAGTCCTCTCTCCTCTGGATCTCAACATGGACTGATCATGGGCTGGATTTTTGCGAACGCAGCGGAAGGAGGCGCCTCCGCGCAAGTGGAGCTTACTATGAAACCGTGCTCGGGTTGTGGGTGTGTCTGTGTGTCTGTCTGTGTGTCTGTGTTCATGCTCTCATGCTCTGCGTGCACTGCCTGTAAGCAGCCACCCGAGTGCGCCAGAGTGCAGGAATTTAGACAATGCTCTGATTACCATGCACCACACACACACACACACACACACACACACACACACACACACACACACACAGAATGTTCTCTCCCAACACGGATTACAAGTCCGTAAATACACAATATTTTCGAGCTGCGTTCGCTTCCAGCGTTCGCGCGTCTTACTTGTATAGACTCCTGGAGGCACCGGGCCCAGGTGCTCTCCAATGAGCCATTAGTAGACACACCCTGTTCACCTAGAAGGGACAGGTTTAGCAGAGCACACTCCCATACTCCATATAAGGGAGTGGGGCATCACAATAACTTGATAAAAATATCAAGTTGAATCAAATAAAAATGTAATCATAATATCCATCCACTTTGCCTTATTTTTCCTCTGGTTGGTAGCCAGGGTATATCATTATTGAAAATATCATTATGGGACTAAACTAGAGACTGGGGAGCAATGGCGTTAAGTAACCAAGTACATTTACTCTAGTACTGTACTTAAGTACAATTTGAGGTATTGTTTTTATTTTACTGGAGTAATTACTGGAATTTTCAATACTTTTACTTTTCCTCCACTACATCTCAGAGGCAAATATTGTACTTTTGCTCCACTACAATCATTTGAAAACTTAAGTACTAGTTACTTTGCAGATATCAATTATATTATAAAACATACATTAACCACTTCGGCCCTATTTTATACGTAGGCTACTTGAAAATAGCCGATCTGTATGAGCTTGTAGATTGGCTATGTTCAAACATTTTGGTACTTTTACTTTTGGTAAAAAAGTATATTTTGATGCCAATACTTTTGTACTTTTACTCAAGTAGCATTTTGAACACAGGCCTTTTACTTGCAACAGAGTATTTTTATATTGTGGTATTGGTATTGCTACTTTTACTTGAGTAAAATATCTGAGTACTTCTTCCACCACTGCTGGGGAGCAGGGAACCTTGAACTTAACCCAGGCCAAAAGAGAAATTAGACGTTTACCCGGGACCCAAACTAGTGAAAATAGCAGATCTACAAGCTCGCAACGCCTTGCGAGCTTGTAGTTCTGCTATTTTCACTACTTGTTTTTGTTTGATTTTTGATTTATGAAATACTTTTGAAAAATGTTGGAATTGTTTTTAATTGATGAAAAAGTGTGATATTTTGGTTTAAACTTCTTTAAATCTTTTGAAATATATATATATTTTTTAAATGTAGGAAACGAAAAAGAAGAAAAAAACATGGACATTAACTCTACTCTACTTGGGTCCGCGACCCAAACATGGGTCCCGACCCACTGTTTGGGAAACAGTGGTGTAGAGATCATTGGTTTTCAACCAAGGTCCATTATTTATTCAGCATTTGAGCCATGGAACCACCATTTGATGAGATTTAGCCTCTCAGACCAAAAACCTTTTAATATTAATATTTTGTCCACAATTCCATGCTGTATTGATGTTGGTACCATAGGAGAGATAATAACAGGCAAACATTGATCACAATCACAATTCTTTAATTAAGTAAGATTAAGGAAGATGTTTAACAATAATTTAACTCTCGAGTGTAAAATGAAACCAAATGGACCCATAAGGGTGCATTTGGTTTCATTTTACACTCTCAAGAGGTAAAGGTATAAGGGTCCTTGATCATTTGGTTACCAACTCTCCATCATTTAGCTGGGGACCACCTGGAACCCCCTCAAGGACCACTGGTTGAGAACCACTGGTGTAGATGAACTCAATCTGCTCACAGCCCTGAAACGAAAGTAAAACAGAGCCACCACATTGTGACCGCAGGGCAGAGCTAAATATTCTCCATAAAAACCTCAGATCAACAGGGTTTTCTAGACATAGACAGGTGCCCAGCTAGCAAGCGGCCGCTACTGCCAGCGTCAGGCTGGTATATACAGAGCGTGGTGTGGATGTCTGGTGCTCAGCTGTCCTCACACCGTACAGGTCCCGCTCATTGAAATGTGTGTCGATGTGTCGTGAGCCTTCTATTGTCACACCAGTGTGACGCTGTCCATGTTTGAGTACATTTGCATTTGAATGCATAGCTCTACTCACTGTAGATCAGACTACATTAGCATGAGGAAAGTGTCCCTTCTAGAATTCTCTCTCTCTCTCTCTCTGTCTCTGTCTCTGTCTCTGTGTCTCTCTCTCTCTCTCTCTCTCTCTCTCTCTCTCTCTCTCTACCCTGAACCTAAGCCATAAGCCATTTTTAAGCTTGTATATTATTTTAGTGTTCAAAACTAAATAAGGTGACCTCAGTAATAAAACTGATTCAATTCCAAGGATTAATTGCTCCTCAGTCAAATGTTTTTTCTTTCTTCTTTTGCCTTTTTGTTTTTATTCGTATGCTGTTGCTATTTTTATTTACTCATTGCATTGTCAATTCTGACACTTAAGTTGTATGTTGTAGTGCTGCTAGAATTTTGTAGGGTTTTAATAACATTTTAATGTAATTGCTTATATTTTCTTTCTCTTTAACCACTTAAACCAGGAACTCTACACTAGGAAATATATACTCCAACAGTAGGAGGCAGTATGCACTTCAAAGCAATGCTTGCAACCAACCCCCACCCCACCCCCCAAAATAAACAGGAACAGCCTCTCAGGCAGGAAGTTCAAGCCGGCAGCCAGGTTTTTGAACAGAGTAAACGAACACAAAGAGGAGCTCAACTTGGCAGACGTTTTTACGATGTATTTTTGCTCTGGGGAAATCTTATTTGAAGGTGAGGTGAGTGTATTTTGTATCTTTGATAATGTGTACCATGTGTAGCCTTATGCTAGTGTTAGAAATCTGTTTAATTAGACTGCATTGTTTGTAAGTGATGATTACTCTTGAGTGTGAGTGTAGATAAATCGACCGTTAGCATTAGCACAGTGATGCTACTTTCCATGGTTATTATTATTTGTAGCCTTATTAAAAGTGAGGGTCAACAAACGCTGTCTGTCAACAACACTGTCTAGCATGGATTATAAACCATAGCCATGGTTCACATGACGCTCGTCTGTCACAAGCGTCATGGCGCTACTTGTTCCTGGTTTTTGAAATTTCTACATTTACAACCTGTGCTGACCCCACGGCCATGGATGTAATAAGTTAAAACGCCTGGGTCTAAGTACCCGTATCTTCCGTATTGTTGAATAAAAAGCTTTTTAATCCAATTGCCGGCCATTTTCAATTTCTTTCTTTAAAAAAAATAGTGTATCAGGGTGCAATACACCTCCCAACCAATAGCGGCGCGTGGTTGAAAGCATATGGAGAATATTCAAAGAAAATGGCTGGCGATCGGATTAAAATGCTTTTTATTGAACAATACAGAAGATTTGGGTACTTAGACCTGTGCGCTTTAACCATAGAGGTATAGGCTTTAACTTGTATCATCCATGGCCGGAAGTTCAGCACTTTATATTTGAAATCTGAACGTTTATGTAGATATGCTGGTTTTAAATGTAACATTTAAAAAAAAACAGGAACAAGTAGCGCCATGACTGTCATGGTCATGGTATGACTGACATGTCATGTTTCAGGGCTAATTATAAACGTACTTTTCCCTCTATGTTTGGGCCTCTAATCCACACAAACGTCGTGGGAAAAGTACTCAAATGTTTTACTTAATATTGCATAATCTGTTACAAGTAAATGTCCGGAATTCAAAATTGACTGGAGTAAAGTACAAAAGTATTGGTATCAAAATGTGCTTAAAGTACCAAAAGTAGAAAGTACTCATTATGCAGAATCTCCCATTTCACAAGTTTTCAAATGTATAAAATGTATACAATCTTTTGAAAATAGCAGATCTACAAGCTCACAATGCAACACATTGTATAGATATTTTCAAATGGCAAAAATGTATAGGCTTAAGTGGGTAATGTATGTTTTGTAAAATCTACAAAGTATACCAGTATGGGAGGTATATAATAGATTGTCTTCCATCAACTGTCATAAATCCCCTGGCCCAGATATGATCCCCCCCAATATTTTGAAAGAGTTTGCATGTGAGATCAGCATTCCTCTTTGTGATATCATCAACAGTTCATTTGATGAAGGGGTGGTTCCTAGACAATGGAAAGAGGCTACTGTTGTCCCTATACCAAAATCCTCCCCTTGCAACATAGATGAATTAAGGCCGATCTCATTAACAGCTCAACTCTCAAAAATATGTGAACAGTTTGCTGGGAACTGGATTCTGAATGACATCACGACAAATCTAGACCCCATGCAATTTGGCAGCCGACAGAACCGTTCCACAACACACAATCTAGTCAGTTTAATGGACTTTGTGTATAGGACCAGTGATGTTTCAGGCTCAGTGTGCACAGTAATCACAACTGACTTTGCCAAGGCCTTCGATGCCGTAGACCACACAGTGGCAGTGCAGTGTCTCCTTGATCTAGGAGTGAGACCGGGTCTGATTCCATGGATTTGCAGCTTCATGACTGACCGGCAGCAAAAAGTGCGCTACCAGGGACATCTGTCTGATTGGGAATATGCCACATGTGGAGTTGCACAGGGGACCGTATTAGGGCCTATAGTCTTCCTCGCACTGATTAACAGTGCCCTCCAGGATGGACCAAACCACTGGAAATATGTGGATGATATGACTATGGCCCAGTCGTGGAGGCCCAAGGTACCTTGCACCCTCCAACAGACCCTGAATGGTTTGGACATCTGGGTAAACGAGCACAAAATGAAACTCAATCCAAGAAAATGCAAAGTTGTACATGTCACTTTCATGAGACAAAAACCGGCCCTCCCAACACTTTCCATTGACCAAAACATACTAGAAGTCTGTGACACAGTAAAGGTTCTGGGGGTCACCATTCAAGCTGATTTGAAATGGGACAGCCAGGTGGACTATATGTTGACCTCAGCCAATAGAAAGCTTTTCGTCCTATGTCGCCTGAAGAAGTTTGGGGTCCAAGACCCTGAATTGGTTTCGATCTACACAGGCTATGTGCGTCCGGTGCTGGAGTATGCAGTCCCAGTCTGGCACAGTTCCTTAACTGCTGACCAGACGAAAAGACTGGAAAGAGTTCAGAAACGGGCTTGCAAAATCATACTTGGCCGGAGGTACTCGGGATACACAGAGGCTCTCACTTCGCAGCCTCACATTGTGCACCCTAGCAGAGAGGCGCACTCAACTGTGTCTCGACTTTGCCAGGAAGCTGTTTAAGTCCAACTTCAGAAACTGGCTACCCTGCCTCAGGAAGGAGATCTCTGGTCGCCAAACAAGGAATGGAGATGACCTGGACACTCTACATTGCCGAACAGAGAGATACAAGAAATCACCAATCCCATATATGTGCAGACTTTTAAATGATAGTGGATGTTAGATTGTTTTATGTTACTAGATTTTTAGATAGGCAATTGCATTTTTTTGATTTGAAGTTTTATATTGTAATCAGGAAAATAATTCAGTGTTTTTAATGGCACCTGTCTTTTTAAACATCTGTGATCATGCTGAAATCTGAATAAACAAACATAAAAGTAACTAAAGTTTTCAAATAATTGTAGTGAAGTAAAAGTATAATATTTGCCTCTGAGATGTAGTGGAGTAGAAGTAAAAGTACTGACATTTGAAATACTCCAGTAAAGTAAAAATACGTACTGTACTTGAGTAAATGTACTTAGTTACTTTACACCACTGATTAAATGTATGTAAATATCACAGCCCATCTATAGGGCTAATATTGTCCTAACAAAAAAAAAGAAAGTGGGAGGAAGATACTGGCTCACAGTGCATTAATGGTGAATTTGGTAATTAAAGCTGCTATAAGCGCTTTTTGGTGATTTTTGGGCAAAATTTTAATGACATTTTTTTTTTTTTTTTTTTTTTTTATCAGTCAATAATGGGTTAAATATGCTCCGAAAATATCTAGTGTGTGTGAAATGTGCAGCGGCCGCCAGGGGCCTCTAAACAAGTAACCAGTGCTGTCACAGATATACTGCTCAGGCCCACCTCTCTACCCATGACACTGCGGAATATAGGCACCACCGAAGAAGAACAAGAAATCTGCACTGCGCATGCTCCTGGACTGGCGTTTATTTTTGAAAGGTTGCTGCGGACATTCAGAAGACATAAAGACACATAGAGAGAGAGAGAGAGATAGAAACCGAGAGACACACACATAGAGAGAGAGAGAGGTAGAGACAGGGAGAGAGAGGTAGAGACGGAGAGACACCAGACTTTTCGAGTTTTGCATTGACTTCTGCCGGAGAATGTCGGATTCTGAGGTAAGCTAGCCTATCATACTATCAAACTTATTGTAAACTATGTGTAATACATACACATACGTTTTTACTCACAGCTTTATAGCAAGTATTTGTATTACTGTAAGACGTTATATTGGGCTGTAATCAGTTTGCTGGCTGATAATGTATGTTACGGTAACTAATAGTATTATTAGGCATAGAACAAATTATGTATATGTAGAAAGATCGATGGATCTAGATAGATAGGCTATGATATAGATATGAGATCGATAGAGTACATTTCGTTGTACAGTTGTGTTCAATGATAAATTCCATCCATTGTGCACACACACACACACACACACACACACACACACACACACACACACACACACACACACACACACACACACACACACACAATATATACTGTCTGTATAGATAGAGTCCAGTTCAGACATGAGCATATCGTATGCAAATGTTAGTCTGCACGCCAGACACAGCCTAAGTACCCACCATTCACTATAGTAGAAGTAGATTATTACACAGTGTTTTGGGCATGTCATTATAGGAGAACATGTTCAGATATTTTATTATTTTATATTTTATTACAAATAGCAAAAATAACCGATCCCCAAGCTGTGAGCTTGTAGATTGTCTATCTTTGCTACATGACACCATGACATGATAGTATAAATCCAGGTTATGTGATTTGGAAATGCTTCAGTACCAAATAATAAAAAGTCTGAAAATAAAGACAATTGAATGTGTAAGAACCCTGTCCCTGACCACGGGGCGGCAGTGGCTTGGGGGTTGAGTAGCCGGTAAAAGTGGCATGGTAGACCCGCAAGGTTCCCAATTTGATCCCGGGCTCCCCCAGAGTTAGTGTCGAAGTGTCCTTGAGCAACACACTGAACCCCTAATTGCTCCCGATGTGCTGGTTGGTGCATTGCATGGTTTCCTGCCATCGGTATATGAATGTGTGTGTGAATGTAATGCACAATCTATGTAAAGCGCTTTGGAATACAATTGCTATATAAATGCACCATTTACCATTTATTTATTTCCATGTGTTTCCTTGGTCTAACATAATGTTTATACTTTGATGAACACATGTTACTTCAGTGAGAAATGAATTGTAATTTGTCTCTCTATAAATATTATTGTCTTTGTCTATTGTCAGGCACGAATTGACAGTATGAGTCTGGAAGACTGCCGGCTGATGCTACACAGGGCTCTTGCACGAGAGCCCAGTATGCTCTTTGACCTGCCAGACAACCCCAATATCAGCGCTCCATAGGATCCTCCAGCTCAACGGCCACCCAGTTGGTGTGTGTGTCAGCGGTGCAGAGAGATGCCAACAGTGCTGGAGAAGAAGTGCTGCATGCAACGGCCTGGCGCGTGCATCTCTCTGCTGCCACAGTTTGACATGTATGTCATGCAGGAGGGTCATCTCAGGTTAGTAATATTGTTTTTCTATGCATTGTTGATTTCTAGGTACAGTTTCGCGACTTTTTTTGTAACTAATTGCGACCGAAGGTCGCAGTTACTGTAGAATCGATTTTCCAGAGTGTCCCTCCATCCGTCAGTCCGTCCGTCACGCTGCAATGCGCCTCTCACACACACACACACACACACACACACACACACACACACGTCTGACTGTCGCTTCCCAGCCTTTGGTAGTGTTACTGGTTTTATTGTTGTTCCATTTCAATGTGATGTCTTGTTTTATTCTTGCTTATTTATTGTACAGCACTTTGTAACATTTGTTTTGACCCCTTACCCTCAGACTGGCCCGGAGGATCTGGAATGATGTCCAGGCTGCCGTCGACCTTCCTGACGCAGGAGAGGACAACCGGCAGTTTCGATACGTGGCCTACAGGCAGTTCATTGTGTGGCGCTACGGGACTCTGGGCGCTGACAACCGCATTGTGATTCCCAGCTGTTGTGTTTGGAAGATACGGACAGCCTGGCCGGACCCTCATGGGCATTATGTTGGTTTCATTCCCCGCAGGATTTAGTTGTTTTTTTTTACACGCTTTACACTCAGGTTCTAGGAGGGTACACTGTATTTGATGTACCGGCTGTGATATGTGATGTGTCTGCTCTAGTTCAGAGCAGACACCTGATAAAGGGTATTGATAATACATTTTGATGTTCATATTGTTCATATTGTGATGATTGTTGAATAAAAACAATGTATGTACATATGATGCATATATATGTGACTTTGTTATAGTCTGACACCGTGGGTGTTTTGATATTTTAAAGCGGCCGGATGGAGAAACCGGATGAAAACTTTTAGAGCGGAATAGTGAGGTTCCCTGTTAGATCCCGGGCTCCCCCACAGTCGGTGTCAAAGTGTCCTTGAGCAAGACTCAACTGCTACTGATGAGCAGGTTGGTGCTTTGCATGGGGTCCTCTGCCAAAGCGCTATATACGGGTAAAGGCACCATTTACCATTTAGTTCACCCCCCGCACCCCAACAAACTACTTGTTTTCCATCAATTACACACCCCATGAAGCCTTGAATTCAAGGAGATGTCTGTGGTTGCATTCCTAAGCCAGTAATTTGACAACCGGGTCATCGGTCAGTATGAAATGATTGGCTCAGGAATGTGACAAACAAGAAATAAATCTCAAGGTCTCACGTGTGTGTGTGTGTGTGTGTGTGTGTGTGTGTGTGTGTGTGTGTGTGAGTGTGTGTGATATATACCTAATAACACTACTACTGTGGTACAATAGGTCAGTGGTTCTCAAGCTTTTTACACCTAGTACCACTTCAGAAAAGTCCTGTTTCTCCAAGTACCACCATTATAACTGATACAGGTGCATAAACCTAACCCATCCTATTCAGCTATGCACACTGGAGGCCAATTTATTCTTTGAATTCCATATACTTTTTTAGTTTGTTGCATTCATAAGTCAATACTTATCTTGTTATGCTCATTTCATACGTATTTTCATATTCATGTATTGGATGTGATTTCTCCATCGCAAAAATGATTACGGTTATTCTATGAAACATATATTTCATAGAATAACCATAATCATTTTTAAAATGGTTATGGGGCAGTGTATATATTTATATAGCCCTATTTGCTCCAAGCTGTTTTTTAAATAAAATATAGACTGTTGGAAGAATTAACGAATTACCAAGATTTAATGAGAAATAAGGCTTCTTTAGAAAAATGACTGACGGGCTGGGCTGGGTCTAATTTGTCAATTATTAGTCGAGCCGGGCTGAAATATATAGGGGATATGAAAGCTCTAGTTAGTAGTTTGAAGTGCTCATGTGGCCTTATAGTTGCTTCTTTTTGTTTTCATAGACCTGCGGACTGCGGTTGCTGATTTCTCGCCAAGGCTGGCAACACGGCTCATGGTCCAACGCACAAAGCCATTGTAGTGTCTGTGTGCACTTGACGGGTGATTTTATAAACCAGCGGGTGCTTCTAGAATCCACTATCCCCCCTCCCCAAGCCGTACCCATGTGTGTCTGTAGAATTGTAATGTGGGGGATATAGCAACAACACGCCCACGGGCACACCTCCATGCGCAAATAACGGTGTCGGCATAATGGTGACGGGTAGAGCAGGTGCTAGAATAACCTATTGGGGCGGCGCAGGTCCATTATCCGGATTTAACGGGGAAAAAACTGCCACAGAATAGAGCGGAGTATCCCTTTTCCTTTTAATTATTTTTAATGATGATTTTTCACTTGCTTTAGCCATTGTTTATAGCGCATCTGAATCTTCCAACCTGTAGGATAGTGACACACTTTGGTTCCCAGTTCATGGCAAGAAAAACAATTGTTTGTTGGTTCCAGTTCCAAACCCTTTTATGTTCTGAACCAATTCATTTTTCAGTTGAAACACTCAGTGGAACTGATTGTAACTCCAGTGGAAAAGGGGCCTTACTGTGAGTCTCAGGGCATGGTCCTTACCTTCACCACAATAAACAGGGCCGGGGTATCACCCATAGAATGTAAAAATAAATGGACAATGTGACAAGTTCTCAAACTTTTCAGCCTGTGGCAGCAGAGAAATACATGCGCCAGGCCGTTGCATGCAGCACTTCTTCTTCTCCAGCACTGATGGCATCTCTCTGCACCGCTGACACACACACCAACTGGGTGGCCGTTGAGCTGGTTGTCAGCGCCCAGAGTCCTGTAGCGCCACACAATGTACTGCCTGTAGGCCGCGTATCGGAACTGCCTGTTGTCCTCTCCTGCGTCAGGAAGGTCGACGGCAGCCTGGACGTCATTCCAGATCCTCTTCACCTTACTGGAGGTAAACACACTCTATCTCTTCACCTTACTGGAGGTAAACCGACTCTCTCTCTCTTCACCTTACTGGAGGTAAACACACTCTCTCTCTCTTCACCTTACTGGAGGTAAACACTCTCTGTCTCTTCACCTTACTGGAGGTAAACACTCTCTCTCTCTCTCTTCACCTTACTGGAGGTAAACACACTCTCTCTCTCTTCACCTTACTAGAGGTAAACACACTCTCTCTCTCTCTTCACCTTACTGGAGGTAAACACACTCTCTCTCTCTTCACCTTACTGGAGGTAAACACTCTCTCTCTCTTCACCTTACTGGAGGTAAACACACTCTCTCTCTCTCTTCACCTTACTGGAGGTAAACACTCTCTCTCTCTTCACCTTACTGGAGGTAAACACTCTCTCTCTCTTCACCTTACTGGAGGTAAGTCCCCGCTGCCCTGGAGGGATAGGGATGACCCAGGCTGGGGCTGGAGCTGTCGCGGTGGGGCGGTGCACACTGGAAAGAGGAGGAAGATGAGGACGAAGAGGTGGAGGCAGTGGTGGTAGCACAGCAAACCATCTGCGGGGGAGCTCATGGTGGAGTGAGAGGCCTTGATGGGACAGGGTGTGAGAGCCCACCGGGGATGGACATTGGGCCTGTGGTGCCCCATGGTCCTGCCTGGCGCTGCTACTTTGGAAGTCCATGGCCTGATAAAGTAAAATCATAATTAGAATTTAAATGAAATCTGCTTGTTCACAGCCAGGTTTATGCCTGGACAATGAATTTGACCCACAGACTAGTCATTCAGGCATAAGAAGTTAATAATCAAATGCACTATCTCCTCTCCATTATTATCAATTGAAAATCACTTGCCATGCGTGTTATTATCAAATGCATAGAGTCTACGAGGCGTACCTAGACCGCGGCTGACTTGGGACTCCAACATCTCCTGTGTGGATGGGGGTGGAACACCACAGAGAACGCCATGCTGGCGTGGATCATTTGGCCTTCTTGTAGTGCTCCGGGGCATCCCTCTGTTGGCCAACAGTCTGAAACACTGAAACACATTTCGAAAACAGACCAGGAGTATTTTATGAGTTGACTGAAACTAAAGCATTTTTGGAAATGAATTAAATCAAAACATTTTGAAGGATTCTAAGAGACTGGGGAATTTGTTGGAGAAAGTAGTATTTCTTTTTTCATTCTACATTTTTGTAGAATGAAAATAATTGAGGTTGAAATTGAGTATGGAATGTATAGATATGATCATTGTGTCATATAAAACGATAAAGTATTTTTCTCAACACCAGGTGGCGTATTCTTCTGATGACTCCTATATTCTTTGATATCTTGTTAGAAATAAGTGTTATGTGAGATTTTAATCTATGAATATTCCAAGAAATTAAGAGTAAGGGCGCGCTCCCACCGCACTTTTATTTTACCTCTGGGGCGGAATCTGCCAATGCTTTGTCAATGCAAATGCGTGGATTCCTGGTCTTGCGGATTTTTTCCAAGAATCCACGCATTTGCATTGACAAAGCATTGGCAGATTCCGCCCCAGAGGTAAAATTAAAGTGCGGTGGGAGCGCGCCCTTAGTGATGGTAATTCTAAGATGTTAGCTATGTGAATATTATAGGGAAATAACTTGGCTGGATGATTTTGAGGCATAAACGTCATGTATGCAGTGTTCTTTATAGCCTATTAAGTGATAATGTAGTTGCCTTGACCCAAGTGATCACTTTATTCAATTATTGATGATAATTTCTGATGATTGAATTTATGTCCGTCTAACAGTTTAAAAAAAAAGAAAAACATTTAATAATCCGCAAACAAAATCAAGCAAGCTTTTGGTTATCTTACTGTAGATATAAATTATTCATATAAATGAGGAGCTAATAGAAAACGTTTTATTGTTTGATGTTGTTTGAAACATCATAATTCATACTGTTATGCAATGACATTTTCTAATAAATGCAAAACCTTGAAACCGTAAAGGATACAAGATTGACGCCACAATAAATCAATTGTTGTCAGATGAGATGTTTCCAAGTTATACATTGTTTTCCTGCTGATAAGTAGCTTTGAAACCATAACAGAGCTGTTCCATTTAAACCACAAAGAGAAGTTCATGTAATAAAATGTCATGCTTGACACTACAGAGAGAGAAGGATGAGGCTGGCACTGCGTCAGGCACCCGGAACTAGTGGCGAGCAAACTGACAATGTGGGAGCCAACCCAGGGCAGTGTTAATTTTGTTGACTAAAAATATGACGAAAAATGTTCGTCGACTACCTTTTTTCACTGACGATAACTAAATAAAAACTAAATAAAAAATAAGCTACCATGACTAAAACGAAGACTAGATATTTTTCGTCAACAAATAAAAACTAGACTAAAATGTTAGTGAGGGACTAGTAGAGAAGAGATCCAGTAGAACTAAGAGACAAGTCGTTTTATGTTTGGTTGCGCTCGGGTGTTGCGCTCTGAAAATAGCAGATGCAAGCTCACAACGTGAGGCGTTGTGAGCTTGTAGATCGGCTATTTTCAGCATGCAACCAAGTATAAAATCATCCATTGCGACGCCATCAAGGCACCGCCAATATGCATTTTAGTCGACTAAATCAACTGTAGATTTAGTCAACCATAATCTTATGATATTTAGTCGACTAAAACTAGACAAAAACTAAAACATTTCAGACGACTAAAATATGACTAAAACTAAATGGAATTTTATTTCAAAAGACTATGACTAAAACTAAATAAAAAAATGCTGTCAAAATCAACACAGGGGAAAAGCCAGGAAAGGCAAGATTTGCACCAACCTACGTAGATGCACTGTGACACTACACCTTAGCTAACAACACTGTAGAGCTTTAAGACCCTGATGCTAGACATGGAGAGTGTGGAGGGCAGCGAATCAGGAGTCCTGAGTTGGTGTTGGCTTCTATCCATATACGTGTAGTCTAGGCCTAAGTGTGTGTATGCATTATGTTTTTTTTCTCTTTTCAATACAATATGTTATGTGGTGTAATGTAAGGCTGTTGGTATAAATGAAGAGAAACATTTGATGTTTTCAATTTCATTCTCAGTGTGCACAAATGGCGTATGCCAGCAGTCTCCATTCTGAAGAGCAGTTCCTGTGTTCCATCTGTCTGGATGTGTTCACTGATCCAATCACCACTCCATGTGGACACAACTACTGCAACACCTGCATCACACATTACTGGGACACTAATGATGTGTGTCAGTGTCCACTATGTCAGAAGAAATTCTATAAGAGACCAGAATTCTCTGTTAATAAAGTTCTTGCGGAGATGGCCTATCAGTTCAGGTCAAAGCAGCTAAAAAGAAATTCCAGCACAAACCAAGAACCTGCCAAACCAGATGAAGTCTCCTGTGACATCTGTACTGAGACCAAACTCAAAGCCCTGAAGTCCTGCCTGGTGTGTCTGATCTCCTACTGTGATACTCACCTGGAGCCTCACAAGAGAGTTGCAGCATTAAAACGCCACAAACTAATTGACCCTGTAAAGAAGATATTATGTGTAAGAAACATGACAGACCCCTGGAGCTGTTCTGTAAGACCGACCACGTGTGTGTTTGTCAGTTCTGCACTGAGTCAGACCACAAGTTGCATCAAGTTGTATCTCTGGAAGAAGAATATGAAGGAAAGAAGGCTGAGCTGGGAAACACGGAGGCTGAAGTTCAGCACATGATCCAGGAGAGACAACTGAAGATTTACGAGGTCAAACATGCAGTAGAGCTCAGCAAGAAAGATGCAGACAGAGAGATGACAGACAGTGTGCAGGTCTTCACTACTCTGATGAGCTGTATTGAGAAAAGCCAGGCTGAGCTCATTGATGTGATAGATAAGAAGCAGAAAACAACAGAGAAACAGGCTGAAGGCTTCATTAAAGAGCTACAATGGGAAATAACTGAGTTAAAAAAGAGAAGCTCTGAGCTGAAGCAGCTCTCACACACCGAAGACCAGCTCCAGCTCCTCCAGAACTTCACCTCCATCAACACCCCTCCACCCACCAAGGACTGGACAAAGGTCAATGTCCATCAGTCTTCATATGTGGGGACTGTAAGGACAGCTGTGGCTCAGCTGGAGAAGACACTCAGTCAAGAGATGGAGAAGCTGCGTGATGCTGAGCTGTGGAGGATCCAGCAATATGCAGTGGATGTAAATCTGGACCCTGATACAGCACTCCTCCTGCCTGTTGATGGAACACAAGGGAATCTTGGAAACGTACAGAAGAATCTCCAAAGCTTCTCCTCAGGAAAATGTTACCATGAGGTTCAGGTTAAAGGGAAGACTGACTGGTCTATAGGAGTGACCAGAGCCTCCATCAACAGGGAAAGGAAAGCAACAGTGAGCGCTGACGATGGTTACTGGATTATAATGTTGAGGAATGGAAATGAGTACACAGCTCTTGCTGACCCTCCTGTCCTCCTCCCTGTAAGAGAGGAGGTCCAGAAAGTGGGAGTGTTTGTGGATTATGAGGAGGGTCTGGTCTCCTTTTATGATGTGGAGGCCAGAGTTCATCTCTACTCTTTCACTGGCTGCATCTTCACTGAGGAAATCAATCCATTCTTCAGTCCCTTGCTCAATAATGACGGTAAAAACTCATCAAATCATGATCATCTCTCCTGTCATTCACATATTAGACTGTCTGTGTGTAAAGCCTGATTTATACTTCATGCGAAAATAGCAGATCTACAATCTCTCATAATGACGCGTTGTGAGCTTGTAGATCGGCTATTTTCGCCACGTGTCTCTGTCATACGACACAGTATACTAATACTATTAAGTATAACCTTTGCTTTATATGAAAATAATGTATGGCTTTAATTTAAGACCTCAAATGTATATCTCTTTCTTTACGCGGTTATTTTCAGTCAACTATCATTTCAAATCCCCAATTTTTTCACATGAGCCTGTTATAGCGCCACCAGGAGGCAGATTTGTGCAAAAGCCTTTTTTTTTTACAATACTCCTATAGATTTTATCCAAACGTCATGCAAATCAGAACACAGTATCTCTATAGTCATGTGATCAACACGGATCTGTTCCATTTCCCATATTCCATCCTCAATCATTGCCTATGGTTGGCTTCCAAAGTTTGCAGGATTGGTCCGTTTTGAACAAAAAGCCTCAAACTATCCACGCAGCTTGCAATTTCCGTGAAATTTCACACGCACATTCCCATTAGGACGAGGAAGAAATGCCACCCTTTTCACATTGGCCTGTTATAGCGCCACCAGCAGGTCTAATTTAGCAAAACACATTTTTGGAACAAAATGCCTCAAATCCTAAGGGGCACGGTGGCGCAGTCGGTAGCGCTGTCGCCTCACAGCTAGAAGGTCCTGGGTTCGATTCCCGCCGGGGACGCTGTGGGCACTGGGGGCGTGTCTTCTCCTCCGCGTCATCAGCGCCCATACCCTAGGTGGAGTTGGCGAAAGGGCCTACTCTGTGTGGAGTTTGCATGTTCTCCCCGTGTCTCCTAGGGTAGTTAATACCCTCACAAAAACATGTAGTAATCCTGGTCACTATACCGCCTCCCCCATGACAGCCGGGGCGCCTGATGGAGGGGAAGGGAACTGGTTGGAATAACGTGTTCCTTCCACGCGCTACGTCCAACCAGGGAAACTCCCCCCTGTCGGGTGACAAGAAGGTCAGTTGGCTCTCATGCCTGAAGGAGGCATGAGCTCGGCCCTGGCCTCCCTAGGCTGGTGGGGGGAGTGTAGTGCCCAGGATCACTTAGCAAATTGGCACCG
>NC_137618.1:49627118-49781118 GCF_963280865.1 Gymnoscopelus braueri | reverse complement strand
ACTTTACAAAAAAAAAAAGAAAGCACTGATAGTTTCACACTGTTTACACCTTCTTTAATCCTAAACATGTTAATCTACCTCACCATACTTTTCTTTTACAACACCATCTACCTCTTTCATTTCCTCTACCTCTCAAGCTCTCGCTTCCTACTGCTAAATGTATTAGGTTAGGATTGATAAGAATTGTCTTCTCTTGCCATGGTATACATGATTAATGATTAATCAGAACCTGAAGTTGTACATGTTGTTGATCATCTTCTCTTCTTCCTAGTGTTGCCAAGATAAAAGATGCTCTTAAATATCACTTTTAGCTTGGCAACATGGGGGATTTATGTAGTGAATTCTGCTTATAAAAGAGCCTGATGATCAATAAATGTTTAATGACTGACATTAACATCTGGTCAGAAGATAGACTCCACAAGAGACAGTCACTGGTGTTGCTCACTTTGTACAGTGAAATAAGATCTCACCCTTTGTGACCCCAGGGAGCCCTTCACAGCTCTGTGTGTCTAAAACAGCACACACTCCCACGTGCACTAACATGCACATACACACACACACCAGCACATCCGATGGACCCAAGCATACCACCAGACGCGTCCTTTGTCGGTAAGCGACATCTCAGCTTGATGGATGTGACAAAGAGAGACTCAAGTCTGACTGTTAGTCACAGGATAACCCAAAAAACATCATGTGACTCAGAACCACGCAATAACATGAACCTTTGCAAAACTGTCGACCTCGCAATAAAGGGGAATTCCTCCATTTCCTGGACAATGAATCAAGGAGTGAAACATCACTCCCCTCTCCCTCTCTGTCTTATCTACCAGGTGGTTTTAAACATGTTTTTGTTGTGTGGTTGTGTTTTTAGCAAATTGTGTTATAATCAAATAACTATATTTCTATTTGATTGAAGTTTCACTTATTCTACAGTGGTTTATTATGCTGAATGTTTTGACATAAGACTTGGTAAATAAATAATTGTAGAATAATCAAAATGTGGTTTTTGAGTGCATTTATAGATATTGAAAGTGTGTGGGCATCTTTAATAATTGATCTAATATAACTAAGGAAAGCTCAGCTTGTTCTTTCTCTCCCACTCTCTCTAACTTTCTTTCTCTCTCATTTCTCTGTATCCTTTAAAGGACCCCTTTTTGGAAACATTTAACACATGACGTAAAGTGTGCAGTGAGGTTAAAAACAGACCTTCTGGGAATATACAAATGAGGTCAGATATACACTCATTGCCATCCAACTGCCAGTTCAGTTGTCGTTCGTCTACCCCCTGTCTATAACTATCCTCCTGTCACACGTTTGAGTGTTTTAAATGTTTTAAGTGTTTTTAATTCATACAAGTATTGAAGTTTAACTTGAATCAAATGATTAGTAACTTTCTCTAACTAATCAACTTTTAACAGGCCAAATAATACCATAATGCTAACGATCTAATAAGCTGGACTTTTAGTTTCATAAGCATTAAGCCTTATCACAGTAAACTGTGAGCTTCCCTGCAGCCGTTTCAAGTCAAGGCTGCAGGAACCGTTCATCAAAAAGTGACAATCTTCTCTCCCGTAAAGATTAGCACACTCCTGGGAAAAGTCATTCTGAACCAGGAAAATCAGTGCATCAAGGATCAAAGTCGGGAGAGAGAGAGAGAGAAAAACAGAAATCTACCATTGGACACCCAGTCCCCACCACTGTCTCTCTTTCTCTCGCAAAAGAAGACTGTGGCCTCTATTTCTGTGCCCTGGAAAAGGAGTCATACAGACTTTGCTGAGCCTAGTCCTGGAAGAGGTTCGAAGACCATCGTCAAACTACTACGGCTGATCAGATTGCCAAACAAAGAGGTCTGTTTCATTTGATTATGATGTCATGGCAACAGATGCAATTGTAATAACTTTTGTTTGATCAACTGATGCAAAGAACTTCTGGTTGAACTGTTTTCTTCTATTTCTATCTATTTTCCTTCTTTTCTCTCTCCCTTTCTTCACCACAAAGAGCTCAGAAAGTTATAAAGTGCCCAATATATTTACTCTCTTTTAAATGATTTAATCAACAATTCCAACAGAATTTACATCTTGTAACACTGCTGTGTTTCAACTGTTGTTTTATTAATTGCCACTATGCTGTGGACTGTGTCATACTGTCTCCACTGTGCAATTGAGTAATAAACTTGTTTGATTAGAAAAAGACTTTCTAATGTCATATTTATACGTTGGTGAATGATATATTGACCCTGCTTCAAAAAGAATTCAAATCCTTCAGAGTATATGAGACTGATCTGTATAATTATTAATTAATGAGGTAAACTGGTGATAAATCGTCATTAAATTCATTTAATGGATATTTATCATAATAACTAAATGTATCATAGTAGTAGTCATTCACACTACAACACTGCAGTTTCTCAACAAGAGGAACGGGACATTCCCTAACTGCGAAGTTGCCCTTCGGATTATACTGACAATCCCTATCACAGTTGCATCTGGGGAGCGCAGTTTCTCCAAATTAAAACTGATAAAGAACTATTTACGCACTACAATGTCCCAGGAGAGACTGTGTGGACTTGCCATCCTTGCAATTGAACAGGACGTTGTATCTACACTGGATTATAAAGACATTATTTCTGAATTTGCTGCAAGGAAAGCCCGGAGGAGGAACATCCTCTAATTCTCTGGTGCTTGTGTATAACGTCTAACGTCTGAGTGCTTACTGACTGACTGTTGAACTTGTCAATTCTGTGAAGTGGGTAGTATATACGTCACTGGGATTTCCCAGTGTGACTGTGTGCCCCTCCCCGAGGCACATATACTCCCCCCCCCCCCCCCCCCCACCAGCTGTTATTGTTTAGCCTATATTTGGGAATGCATTGTCGATGCTTTAAATTATAGGGGATTTTGTTTTGTGTGGAATCACATTATGTGCTGATTGTGCTCATTATTGCGTGTGAACAATGTTGTAATAAACAACCATTACTATAAAAACTGTCATGTCATGTGAAGGCTTCATAATCCAACGTGTGTGTGTGTGTAGCAGCAGGCTATATATATCTATATCTATATCTATATCTATATATATATATAGATATAGATATAGATATAGATATATATATATAGATATATATATATATATATAATACACACTGTATTGTGTGGAGTGTCGCCGTCAGGTTAGACAGGTAAGCTCCCATGGCCATGGGCATATAATTCAGCACCAAGGACAGCGCAAATTCATGGTATAGTTTACAAATTAATTAATTGGGGGGTTTTACAATTTGGCCTATATTTCATTACTTTCCTGTCTTTTTAAAAAGTATGATGTGTTATATTTTGTTTAAAAATACGATGTGAAATTCATGGTAGCTTACAATTTAATTCATTGGGAGTTTAATTTTAGTTTTGTTCAGGAGAGCTAAACCACTTAATGTTTTGAGGGCAAAAATAACCGCAAATAACCACAAAAAACTCGGATATATCCAACATTAACCGCAAAAAAAATCGCTCACAATGAGCTTGTAGATTAGCTATTTTCAAAGGATTTGTTAACATTTGTAAACTTGAAATGGGACATTCTGCATAATGAGCGCTTTTACTTTTGGTACTTTAAGTACATTTTGATGCCGATAATCTTACTCAAGTATATTTTGAATTCCGGACATTTACTTGTGACAGAGTATTTCTGTATTGCGGTATTGATACTTTTACTTAAGTAAAAAGTTTGAGTACTTTTTCCACCACTGATTACTAGCAATAAGCAATAACTTGGATAACAATGACACAATTGCAAAATGTCGGCTATTTATTACCTACATAACTAAACGAGTTTAAGGAGTTAGGTTAGGGGAAACAAGAGTTCGTCATAGTGTCAACATTATATTAAGCAAAATATTGTCACAGTTCGGGCTTCGCCTCTCCTCCGGCCCCCCCCCACTCTTGTTCTGCTTTGATCAGGTTAATGTTAATGTTACATTATTGGCTGCCTACAAGCATCGTTGAACTCGTGGCTCAACGTGCCCTCGGTGGCTCGTGGTAATTATTAATGCTTTGATCATCTCATCAATTGTAAGTCTAGAATGACAGATGCAATGAATACAAGAGTATGTTACTTATATGTACAGTATATATGCTACAAGCAAGCAGAGCCACAGTTGAACAAAGTTGGCTCGGGCAGGAGTCGATTCCGTCCTCCCAGTGCGTGTGCTTTTCTTTGATTGGCCGAACGTTGATATTATAGCGCTCCGACCTCGACAATCAGGCGATGTCTTTGGCGCAGTCGGTAGCACTGTCGCCTCACAGCTAGAAGATCCTGGGTTCGATTCCCGCCGGGGACGCTGTGGGCACTGGGGGTGTGTCTTCTCCTCCGCTTCACTAGCGCCCATACCCTAGGTGGGGTTGGCGAAAGGGCCTACTCTGTGTGGAGTTTGCATGTTCTCCCCGTGTCTTCTAGGGTAGATAATACCCTCCCAAAAACATGTAGTAATCCTGGTCACTATACTGCCTCCCCCTGGTCAGCCGGGGCGCCTGTTAGAGGGGAAGGGAACTGGTTGGAATAACGTGTTCCTTCCACGCGCTACGTCCTACCAGGGAAACTCCCCGCTGTCAGGTGACAAGAAGGTCAGTTGCTCTCATGCATTGAAGGAGGCATGAGCTCGGCCCTGGCCTCCCTAGGCTGGTGGGGGGAGTGTAGTGCCCAGGATCACTTAGCAAATTGGCACCGGGTGAAAAAAAGGGTTACAAAATCGAGGGATAAAAATTATTTAAAAAAAAGAAAATAATAAATGGCACCCTTTTCACATTGGCCTATTATAGCGCCACCAGGAGGCCAGAATAACGTACCTGACCTGGCGGAGACCTGTGCTCCGAGGAGCACTTTTTCTAGTTTTTCATCATCATTTTTTAATTTTTTAGAGTTGCCAATTATTTTTACCCCCTTTTTCTCCCCAATTTAGTCGTTATGCCAATTGATTCCTCCCCACACACATTTCTGTGTTGTTAGTGTTGTTGTATCCTACTGACTCACCTGCCAGTGAGGAGCCCCCACCAGGAGGACGTAGAGCCTTCGTTCTACTCCTCCCGCCCAACACTCCCCACTGACAGGTGCAGCCCCAGCCCGTAGGATTACTTGCAGTGACAAACATCACCCTCCCCGCCCGGCTTCCCGCTCCGAACACGGAGGAGTAGGCAGGCACTTTACAGCTGCACCACCCGAGCACTGCCTGTATGTAATTATTAATTATTATAATTATTAATGTTCTCCTTATTTTCTAGACTCCTCCTCCCCGTGGGCGAACACCGAGGCTAAGGTCTTTGCGCCAAAGAATGACGGAGAGGAAGAGGGGAGCGACGAAGAGGATGTGTCCAACAACGACATCCACTTTGAGCCCATTGTGTCGCTACCAGAGGTGACCTACTGACAGAAACATGTCTTTAAAAATCTGTAACGTCCATGTCCCACCCCGGGGTTCGAACCTGGGTCCCTCTGTGCTGAACAATGTCTCCCACTGAGCTAATAATAGAGCACACTTCTTGATCAGGGGGAAAAATTGAATTTTGACCTTCAGGCAAAAATAGTTACCACTTGTCAGCAAGTAGTGGTGATACTAGGGGTGGAAATTAAAATCGATTCATAGATTAATCGCAATGCTGACATTCACAAATGTCAAAAATCCAAATCAGACAGATTTTGGTAGGTTATCAGAATATTGAGAAGCCTTCCTAAGGGCGCGCTCCCACCAAGAGTTGGCTGGCCGCTGTTTGCAGAATCTGCCAATGCATTGTCAATGCAAATGCGTTGATTCACGCAAGAGCAGATTTTTCCGCTTGTCGCGCAGACCTTGCGTTTATCTGCTCTCCGCGACTAAGCATAAAACTGCTGGAGGCAGGCGCTGATTTTCTCCCTCTGTCCAATCGGGTGAGTCGAAGGCGGACCGTCTCAAGACTCAGGAAGCAACATGGTGCTCAAGGCAGCAGGCACAGGCGGTGCGGGCTACGGGGAGGCTCCTGAAAGTGAGTGACAGGCGCGACACTCCCGTTTTTTAGAATCCGCTGGCTGCAAAAAACTGTGGCCGCGCACAACCTGCGTTTAACAGCGGCCAGCCAACTCTTGGTGGGAGCGCGCCCTAAGTCAGTATTATTTTACAAAAAAATACTTTTTATTTTCTTGTTGGTTTTCTGCAATTGTTGATGTTGGCAAATATTACCTTCCAGTTGACAGTGACACATCTCTTCCATTTGTTTTTATTATCAATAAAAGATAATGGAAGTAAATTAATCGCATCATCATCATCATAACCTTTATTTCAACTCGGAATACAGTTGAGGGGCAGGCCCTCATTTTCAATGTAGCCGAGATACAACAATAATATCAACAGTGATACATATATACAATTCAATATTAAATATATTAAATAATCAGAAGACAAAGAATACTCAAAATGTTTTTAGACACATTAGAAAATGTATTAAAGCAGTTACAGTCTGGAATAAAAGTGTTGGAAACCATTGCCCTAAATTGACCCAAGGAAGGCAGTGATCTAATTTTAGGGACTTCTGGAGCTCATTCCAAGTAGATGGAGCAACAGAAAATGCTGCTTTGCCTAGCTCTGTATGAGCAAATGGAACCTTGAGCGTTAGGAAATCACTTGAGCGGTTCTGGTAGGAGCTAGGGTTCTGCTCCAACATACCACAAATATAAGACGGGAGCATACCTGAGATGGCTTTAAAAATGAAGAGATACCAGTGCTTATCACGCTTCTCAGAGAGAGAGGATAAGCTAGCGTTCCCATAAAGTGTACAGTGATGGGTACCAAAACTGTCACCAGTTACCCATCTGTGGTGCTTTAAAATTTATGGCGCAGCAATCCTATAAATAGTGTCACCATAATCTAGGACAGAAAGAAAAGTGGCTTCAATAATGTTTTTTACACGATACAGGAAAACATGCTTTATTTCTATAAAGAAAGACCATTTTTTGTCTAAGTTTAGTGACAAGGTTGTCCACATGAAATTTAAATGATAATTTCTCATCAAGCCAGATTCCAAGGTACTTATATTCTGAGACTCTCTCAATTGAAGAGCCACTCGAAGAGATTATGTCTAAGTTATCATGGTTGGAGGTTCTAGCCCTAGTGAATATCATAAACTTAGTTTTATTTGTATTCAAAACCAGCCTAAGCTCAACCAGGGCTTCCTGGAGAGCATTGAAGGCAAGCTGCAGCTTCCTATTGGCAAGCTGGGCTGTCTTGGCAATACAATATATGACTGTGTCATTAGCATAAAGATGGGCATAACAGTCATTAAGAGAATAAATAATATTATTGATATATAAAGTAAAAAGGACGGGGCCTAAGATGGAGCCTTGGGGGACACCCATGGAGACCGGACGGAACTCAGACTGAGTGCTCCCAGACTTTACAGATTGGTGTCTATTCAGTAAATAATTTTGAAACCAGTTGGAGGCTACCTCGCTAAAACCAATGTTGTGCAGTTTCTGTAGTAGAATATTGTGGTAAGCTTTGGATAAATCTACAAAGAGCCCGGTGCAATGCAGTTAAAATTGAGAAGTGCGAGAGAAATGATTTAAGCTGAGAGTTTACGGGGGATTCCAAGATTTTAGCAAGACAGGGTAATTTAGATATTGGTCTGTAATTATTTAGATCTTGTTTATTTCCACCTTTGTGTAGTGGCAGGATATGAGCTAGTTTCCAGGTATACGGGAAGCAACTGGTTATGACAGAAAGATTGAAGATATGTGTAATGTGTGGTACGATAAGAGGTGCTGCTGTCAATAAAAAGAAGGGGTCTAATTTATCCTCTCCAGTCGAGGTCTTAAGATTAATTCTAAGCAGAGCTTCTAAAACAACCGAGGTAGAGAAGGGCTGAATGGAAAAATGATCTGTTGTGTTATTTCTAGAATTGCTATAATTAGTGGAGAGTGGAGGTCCGTTGTAAGTGTTGTTAAATAAGTGCCCAGCATCTGCAAAATGCAAATTAAAAGCAGAACAAACTTCTCTAAGATCAAACCGTTATTGACAGTGACTTGAGGGGGAAGAGTGGAAGGGGAGTTATTATTGAGGGAATTCTAGTGCCAAATCAACATCTGTAAAAGTGGAAGTTAAAAACAGGTTGCTATTTAAAATGTCTGATAAGAATGCGTCCTCATTAAAATGCTTAAAATTTCTCTTTAAGATCACCTGAGATTTAGTTTGTTGCAAACGGGCATCTCTTATGCATCCAACTGGGCAGTGGTCGCTAACACCCAGCTCGAAGACCCCACAAGCAGAGAACTTGTCAGCTCTATTAGTAAAAATAAGGTCAATCAGGGTAGATTTTGAGCTATCAAGAAGACTTGGCCTAGTGGTTTCAAGGACTAGCTGTGATAAATTTAAGTCACTGGCAACGTCCTTGAGGTGCTCAGAAGCTATTCCCAGCCAGTCCTGGTTTATGTCCCCCAAAACCAGAAGCTCATCAGAGTGCATGGAGAGCATGCTGGCAAGGGTGTCAATAGTACCTGGGTCAGCAGACGGGGGTCTGTAGATACCCACAACAATGAGTGATGATGTTCCAAACTGAACCTTTAAAGAAAGCCATTCAAAACACCTTGGATGAGAGACAGCTTTTAAAACAGTGGAAGAGAGATTAGATTTTATGTAGATACACACCCCACCACATCTACAAGTCTGTCGGCTCTAAATAAATTATAATTTGAGAGAGCCACTTTGGAGTCACAAGTACTCTTTTTGAGCCAAGTCTCACTTAGAACCAGGATGTCAGGGTTAGTCTATTTGACCAGTAAAACTATAAAATCAAAGTTGTGAACTAGACTCCTAATATTTTCTCTTATTATGCAAGCCCTTTTCGATTCTTGAAAGTCAATTTGGTAAATGGTGTGACTGGAATGGGAATGGAAATATTGATAGATGGCTGAAGGGGAATTTCAATTAGATTGAGGACCACACTGTGAAGATTACTGTGACTAGATGGTTGTCTAGTAGTAATAACTACAGGAATGGACATGGGGCAGGATGGAGATTGTGTGATAGAGAGTGTGATAGACAGGTGGATTTCGGGGGGGGGGGGGGGGGGGGCAGAGATATGACATAAAACGGCAGGATCCACATGGTTGGGACTAGAAACTGCAGAGGGAGGTATAAAGGTTGGATCGTGCCATGCTACATATCAATTAAAAGCAAAAGCAATGTATTTTATACAATTGTCTCGCAATTGTATAGTGCCCTTAATGTTTAGGTGCACGCCATCTTTCTTAAAAAAGATTAGCAATACGCCAAAAGTGATCATAGTTGGAGATGAAATCATAACCTAAAGCATCGCAAAAATGTTTAAGCCACAGATGGAAACTAAAAAGACGGCTAAAGTGTTCAGATTTCATGGAAAGCGTTGGAATGGGTCCAGAAACAATGCATCGCTTCCCCAGGCTGTCCACTGTGGAGCACAGCAGCTCCATGTCAGTTCTCATCTTTGTTGACTGTCTAGCCATGACGTCAATAACAGCTGGGATTAGTGCAATCAGATCAGTTATCTTTTCCCCAGAGAGACAGTAGGTGACAGCACCTGGGAGGATTAAATGCCTAACCAAAGAATCTCCTATTATAAAAATTTCGGTTTGTGATGCAATGCATCACGGAATATAATCGAATCGGAATCGAATTGTCAGGTACCTAGAGATTTCCACCCCTAGGTGATACCTGACCACCTTTAGTAGAGGAGCAGGGAGACCAAATACAACCACCACAGTTGTGCTAGTTATACTGTATTAAAGGTAGGCTAAGTGATATTTTTTGGTATTTTTTTGTTTTTGTTAAAAAGGTTAAAGTACTATATTCTGATAGTAATCATTGCTACAGAGCGTTTGTTCGGTCACAGGGGTCTCTCCAATTCTTTAGTAAACAGAATATAGTAGATTTTCAGGTACAGTAGGTGACAAAATTTAAGCCAATCAGGAGAGAGCACTGAAAATGCATTTTCTGTTTAATAAAGAGCTGGAGAGACATGGGAGACTCCTTTTACTGAACAAACACTCTATAGCAATGAGTACTATCAGAATATAGAGCTATTTAACACTTATTTTAACCAAAGTAAATCACTTACCCTACCTTTAATGCGGCACTATGTAACTTTTTTTTAATGAATAACCAATCAGTCCAATCTGTGTGGTACGGTATGTTGATACAATATAACTTATACAATTGCGGTGTTTGTAGGGGCACGGTGGCACAGTCGGTAGTGCTGTCGCCTCACAGCTAGAAGGTCCTGGGTTCGATTCCCGCAGGGGACGCTGTGGGCGCTGGGGGTGTGTTCTCTTCTCCGCGTCATCAGTGCCCATACCCTAGGTGGGCTTGGCGAAAGGCCCTTTCTGTGTGGAGTTTGCATGTTCTCCCCGTGTCTCCTAGGGTAGGTACCCTCACAAAAACATGCAGTAATCCTGGTCACTATACTGCCTCCCCCTGGTCAGCCGGGGCGCCTGATGGAGGGGAAGGGAACTGGTTGGAATAACGTGTTCCTTCCACGCGCTACGTCCAACCAGGGAAACTCTCCCCTGTCAGGTGACAAGAAGGTCAGTTGGCTCTCATGCATTGAAGGAGGCATGAGCTCGGCCCTGGCCTCCCTAGGTTGGCAGAGGGAAGGTAGTGCCCAGGATTACATAGACAATTGGCACTGGGTGTAAAAAAAATAGGGTTACAAAATCGTGGGATAAAAATTTAGTAAAAAAAAAACAATTGCAGTGTTTGTATTTTGGCCCCCTGCTCTTCTATTGAGACATTTAGATCGTATCAAAGGTCATGTCTCACCTAGACACAGGATCTGACACACATTTTGACCTGAGCGTCAAGATCCAATTTATCCCCTGAGCAAGGGTAAAACATTCAGCACTCAAAATCCAGGGTAGAAGAGGGAAGTTACACAGTGCAGCTTTAACACATGAATGAAAACGGTCTCGTTCTGTCTCAGGTGGAGACCAAGTCTGGTGAGGAGGAGGAGGAGATCCTCTTCAAGGAACGGACCAAGCTGTACCGCTGGGACCGGGACCGTAATCAGTGGAAGGAGCGTGGAGTGGGCGACATCAAGATCCTCTTCCACCCCGTCAAACACTTCTACCACATCCTGATGAGGCGCGAGCAGGTGCTGAGGGTGTGTGCCAACCACACCATCTCCCAGGCCATGGAGCTCAAACCCATGAACTCGTCGGCCAACGCTTTGGTCTGGACCGCCACAGACTACACAGGTACACTGTCGCTTGGAACAGTGATTCTTCAAAGACCCCCAGTTTAATATGCATTAGGCCAGTGGTTCTCAATTTTTGTATTTGGACCCGCATCTGAAAATATTTTGTGCCTGGGACCCCCCATACACACAGGCTCACTACTGGGGTTCCCCAAGGCTCGGTTCTGGGTCCTCTTCTTTTCTCTTTCTCTTTCTCTCTCTTTCTCTCCCTACACTACATCTCTTTGATTATGCTATATTAGCTAATTTTGTTGGGCACCCCCTGGAACCCCCTCAAGCACCCCTGGGGGTCCCTGGACCCCACTTTTCTGAACCACTGCATTAGGCCATGGGGCCCCCATTTATTATTATTATTATTATTATTATTGTTATTGTTATTGTTATTATTATAATGTATTATTTATTTTTTTAAATCTCTGGGACCCCAATCTACACTGTAAAATCCTCGTGTTAATTTAACTCTCGTTCGCATCTCTCTCCAGATGCGAACGACACCCTCTCTACACCCACATGTCCCGGGCCTCGCAGCACTCCAGGGAGACCACCGTGCTCCTCACCGTGGTGGCCGACGGCCAGCCTCTGGGCACCGTCACCGTGGAGCTTTTCTCCCACGTCGTCCCCAAGACGGCGGAGAACTTCCGGGTCCTGTGCACCGGCGAGCGGGGCTATGGATTCCGGAACTCCACGTTCCACAGAGTCATACCGGACTTCATGTGTCAGGTGAGGAGAGGGACAAAGAACACAGTAGGTGTTCCGGAGCTAGGGTTGGGATCTGGAGCCGGATGCAACATTGAGGAACCGGAAGCGGTTCCATCACATTTGGATCTGTTTCCGGGAACCGTTTTATCACTCTGTCAGAGCTGGTATGTGGACTTCACGTCGGCTCTACAAGTACAATACCGGTGGTTCTCAAACTTTTTAATTTCAAGGACCACCGTGACTCTGAGAATGTACAAATGGAACCAAATGGACCCGTAATGGCCATTTGGTTCCATGTGTACACTCTCAGAGTTACAGACCTGTAAGGGTCCATTTGGAACCCCCTATAGGAATCGTTAAAAGGAATCATTAAAGGGATATTGCACTTTCAAAAAAACCTTTTGTTATTTTATCATCTACTCAAGCCTTTGTGAGCCCCCCAGACAGTTTTTAAGTTGCTCGATTCAGTATTTAGATATTTTGATATTAATTTTATCAGACACGCCCCCTTCCTATACAAACCCATTGTAACTTCAAACTCTATTTTATAGAGTATTAGGGGGGCGGTATGAGTCACCAGAACCAAGGACGGGTGTTTTTGATTAATCTAACATGTTAAAAATGGAGTTTGAAGTTACAATGGGTTTGTATAGGAAGGGGGCGTGTCTGATAAAATGAATATCTAATATCTAAATATTGAATCAAGCAACTTAAAAACTGTCTGTGGTGTTCACAAAAGCCTGAGTAGACGATAAAATCACCAAAAGTTTTTTTGAAAGTGAAATATCCCTTTAAGGAACCGGAATCGTTAAAACCATAAAGGATCCCAACCCTATAGGTGTCGCTTGATTGTCTGAGTGAAACCTAGAGCTGGGTGATAAGGACAAAATCAAATAGAACAATATTTTTGACCAACTTATCTCTATATCTTCTTTACCTCAATATGGATATTGTTGTGACGATAATATTGTATTATGACAATAATATCTTTATGTTCTTTATTTATGACACTCTTATCCAGAGCGACTTGCAAGTGCAAAATGAGATGTAGTAAATAAACAACAAGGTAAATAGTCCCATAGAGTGCAGAGAGAACAATGTAGTGCCACAAAGAAACTTGAATACCAGGTAAATAATGAACCTACAGTAGGATCTGTCTAAAAACAACATGCTATCTAAATCACAATCTTTAACATTTGAGGTTTAGAAAAAAACAACTCTAAGACAGTGGTTTTCAACCAGTGGTCCGGGGACCACCAGTGGTCCTTGAGGGAGTACAGGGGGTCCCCAGCTAAATTAGTTAACATAGCGTCACAATCATTTTAGCCGGTTAGCTTTGGCTATTCAAAAATAGAAGATATACAAGCTCATAGCGCGGCACCGAGTGCCGCGCTATGAGCTTGTATATCTGCTATTTTTGAAAAACCTTGAAAAAGTGTGCATATCTTTGAATATTTATATTTTTTTAAAGCGAAAATTAACTGATATCTTTGCTTCTGGCGGTCCCTGGCACAAAACATTTTCAAATGGGGGTCCGCGGCCAAATGTATATCAATTTAGGGGTCCTTGGCATGAAAAAGGTTGAAAACCACTGCTCTAAGAGGTAAAACAAAAGGGGCAAGTGATCTTCATACCAAACTAGCATCAAGAAGGCATACAAAGAGAGAGAAGTGCTAGGGGGTGAGAAAGAATCCTCAGACTCACTTGCAGATCACATGCATACATGGGGCGGCAGAGGCTCGGGGGTAGAGCGGCCGGATGGCAACCGTGAGGTTCCCAGTTCGATCCCGGCCTCCCCCAGAGTTTGTGTCGGAAGTGTCCTTGAGCAAGACACTGAACCCCTAATTGCTCCCGATGAGCAGGTTGGTGCCTTGCTAGCCCTGGTTCAGAGCGTTAGTGAGTTTCCTCTAACGCCCTGGAAGACCCTGGGCTCTGCGCTTGTACAAGGAATAAACAAAACCATTTCGCTACTCACCGAAACAAAGGCTGTTTTGTGTTGTTGAAAGTCTATTCTCGGAGGTGGGAAGCCTCTCAGCACCCCACCTACTCTGTAAAATACACTTTTTGGGCAGAAAATAAAATATGTCCCCGAGACGGAAATTATTTTTATTTACTCCACAGTGCCCTCTACAGATTTGGTTAATGGTAAGTTCAAATCCTCCAGATCTGTAGAGGGCGCAGTGGAGTAAATAAAAATAATTTCCGTCTCGTGGACATATTTTATTTTCTGCCCAAAAAGTGTATTTTACAGAGTAGGTGGGTTGCTGAGAGGCTTCCCACCTCTGAGAATAGACTTTCAACAACACAAAACAGCCTTTGTTTCGGTGACTAGTGGTTTTGTTTATTTTCACTACTGTTGGAGCCCTCGCAGGGCAGTGGAATTCCTTGTACAAGCGCAAAGCCCAGGGTCTTCCAGGACGTTAGAGGGAACTCACTAACGCTCTGAACCAGGGCTAGTGCCTTGCATGGTTTCCTCTGCCATCGGTGCATGAATGTGTGTGTGAATGGGTGGATGTAATGCACAATCTATGTAAAGCACTTTGGATAAAAGCGCTATATAAATGCACCATTTACCATGCAGGGTTTAGAAAAAAGAATTAATCAAATTTCCTGAAAATGATCTTGTAAACAATTCCACACCCCCCTCTGCACTGTACTTTCCACAGGGAGGCGACATCACCAACCACGACGGGACTGGAGGCAAGTCCATCTACGGCGGCGCCTTCGAGGACGAGAACTTTGACGTGCGCCACACGTCCGCCGGCCTGCTGGCCATGGCCAACAAGGGCCGCAACACCAACAGCTCCCAGTTCTACGCCACGCTGACGAAGACGGAGCACCTGGACTTCAAGCACGTGGTGTTCGGCTGGGTGAGGGAGGGCATGGACGTGGTGAGGCAGATGGGCACGCTGGGCACCAAGAGCGGCAAGCCCAGCAAGAGAATTGTGATCACAGACTGTGGACAGCTCTAGAGCAGGGGTCTAGTGTTGATTTTGACAGCACATTTTGATTTCGTTTTAGCCATAGTCTTTTGAATCAAATTCCATTTAGTTTTAGTCATATTTTAGTCATCTGAAATGTTTTACTGTTAGTCTAGTTTTAGTCGACTAAATATCATAAGATTATAGTCGACTAAATCTACAGTTTGATTTAGTCGACTGAAATGTATTTTGGCGGTGCCTTGATGGCGTCGTAATGGCTGATTTTATACTTGGTTGCATGCTGAAAATAGCAGATCTACAGGCTCACAATGCGTTGAGCTTGTAGATCTGCTATTTTCAGAGCACAAAACCCGAGCGTAACTACTGGATCTCTTGGATCAACACTGCAGGGGTCTATAGCTGAGAGAGAGATGAAGCAGAGACTCCCACTACATATTGTATGGAATTGTGTTGCAGTTTCCACTTTTTCATAGATTTCATAGATAAGCTTCATAGACTTTTTAGCAGCACTATCATCAGTGTTGTGTAAATGAATAATACTATTAATACTAATATTAATAATAATACTAATAACTACGTTTTTGTTTGTTTGTTTAAATGGTTAAATAACATTTGGTAGAGCAGTCTATTGTGTGCGGACATTCCCTTCTTTACACTTGAGTATTTTTGGTCCAGCAACGTTTTTAAAGAACTGTGGGGATGATGTAGTGGTAGAAAAAGTACTAAAATGTTTTACTTAAGTAAAAGTATCAATACTGCAATGTAGAAACACTCTGTTACAAGTAAGAGTCAGGTAATCAAAATGTGCTTGAGTAAAAGTACAATGGTATTGGCGTCAAAATATACTTAAAGGTAGGGTAAGTGATTTACTTTGGTTGAAATAAGTGTTAAATAGCTCTATATTCTGATAGTACTCATTGCTATAGAGTGTTTGTTCAGTAAAAGGAGTCTCCATGTCTCTCCAGCTCTTTATTAAACAGAAAATGTATTTTCATTGCTCTCTCCTGATTGGCTTAAATGTTGTCACCTACCTGAAAATCTACTATATTCTGTTTACTAAAGAGCTGGAGAGACCCCTGTGACCGAACAAATGCTTTGTAGCAATGATTACTCAGAATATAGTAGCCTACTTTAACCTTTTTAACAAAAAATGATAATTTACCAAAAAATATCACTTACCCTACCTTTAAAGGACCAAAAGTAAAAGCACTCATTATGCAGAATGTCCCGTTTCACAAGGTATCATAATGTATACAATTTATACAAATCTTTTGTAAATAGCAGATCTACAAGCTCACAACACGTCACGTTGTGAGCTTGTAGATCTGCTATTTTCAAATAGCCAAAGTTAAAGTGGTTAATGTATGTTTTGTAATAATACTTCAATTATACGATGTAACTAGTAACTCAAGTTTTCAAATAATTGTAGTGGAGTAAAAGTACAATATTTGCCTCTTGAGATGTAGTGGAGTAGAAGTAAAAGTATTGAGTAGAGTAAAAATACCCAATGTACTTAGTTACTTTCCACCACTTGGATGATGTGCATATCTTATCCATTTTTCATTTGATTCATGTAGTCTCACCAGTCTATCTACATTCATCCATATCCACTTGAACCTTAGTTTATTGCCTACTTCATCGTGTGATGTATGTCACCTTGAAAATGGTGAAAATAGACGATCTACAAGCACATTGCGACGTGAGTGGCACGGTGTGAGCTTGTAAATTGTCTATTTCCCCTATTTTAGAAACAAACAAAATAAAATAAACAAACTCATTTAACATTTGAACATTCTTTGACACCAGGGTTAATGTGGAAAGGGAAAATACATTTTGTGGGGGGGGGGGGGGGGGGAGTGATGTGAAAACAAAATATTTTTTATTTTATTTGGGGTTACAGTAACTTGCATATAGCCTATTTTTAACTATTAAACAGTAAAGGTACTCAAGGTAATAAGAGACAAATTGTGGTTAAAATAGTATTTGCTACATTCAAGTGTTGATGTTGGTTAGCATCCAACAAGGGGACAGATGTAGTGTTATTGCCACCTACTGGGCATGGGCAGTATTACATATACTTGAACGGATTGACATAAGGTTTATGTTGATAAACTGGTTCTCAACGTGGGGACCGCCAGGGGTCCTCGGACCTGTAAGGCAGTGGTTCTTGGGATCTGGGGACCCTCAGGGGTCCTTGGGGGTTACCTGGGGGTCCCCAGCAAAATGTGTTGATACAGCATAGTATAGTCATTTTAACCACTATCCATATTTTATGCATTGGCTATTCAAAAATAGCAGATATACAAGCTCACAGTGTACATCTGCTATTTTTGAACGTTTTTCAAAAATGGTTAATTTTAAATGGTAACCTGGTAAAAGGGTCGAGACCTAAACGGAAGAGAGAAGTCTGGGCATCTCAATGTTAAACTGTCTATTTTAGCCAATGTTAAAAGCTCTGTTTTTCTCCAAAATGTAAAGAAATGAAGAATACATGTAGGCTTTTGTAACATGGTCTGAAATAAGGTGTAGTATACATGATTAGAACCTGCTTGAACATGTGCCATTTAAGGCCTGATACTTCAACTTTACTACAAATTGCTACACAATCTGCGTCTAGCCATCATTATGGGCGTATAAACAAATAAGTTGAAGGGTCAATTTAGGTCTGAAAATGACGTACCGTGCACGTTCAAATCATTTAGACTTTACATGACCTCAGACCATTTTCGAAAGCATACTTTTTATTTTTTACTTTTTCACATTTTGGGTGAAAAACAGCCAATTTCACACCGAGGTGCCCAGACTTCTCAGCTCTACTCTTTCTGTATCCGTTGAGACCCACAAAGATCCCTGAGTGTACAAGTGCAACCAAACGGACCCATATAAGGGTGCATTTGCAAACTCCAGGTGTTATATATACGCCTGTGGTTCTCAAAGTGGGGGTCCTTGAGGGGGTTCCAGGGGGTCCCCAGCTATTCGTAGTTAGGAACCAAATGGAGACCCTTATAGACCTCTCTGTATGCGGGTCCGTGGCCATAATGCATACCAAACTGAGGGGTCCTTGAAATTAAAAAGGTTTGAGGACCACTGTGTGCATGCGCTGAACTGAAGTCATTAATTCTAGCTCTGTGTTGATGTTATCAAGAAATTACTCTTTCTTAGTAGGGGAAAAAAGAAAGAAAATGGCCTTAAAGAACATACTGTAAAATGCGTTGTAATGACATTTTCTGTTTTAATTTATTTAATTTTATGTAAGCTCTATATTCCGATAGTAATTGCTATATACAGTGACATGCCTGAACGACTGGAGACCTGTCGCTCTCACCCCGATCGTCAGCAAGTGCTTCGAGAAACTGGTGAGGGAATACATCAGCTCCACGCTACCTGCCTCGCTGGATCCGTGGCAGTATGCATACCGCAAAAACAGATCCACCGACGACGCTATTGCCATGGCTCTCCACACCGTCCTCTCGCACATGGACAACAAGCTGCTGAAGGACAAATATGTACGTATGCTGTTCGTGGACTACAGCTCAGCATTCAACACCATTGTCCCAGCAATACTTGACAAAAAGCTCAGAGACCTAGGGCTACACCCAAGCATGTGCGACTGGATACAGGACTTCTTGTCCAACCGACATCAGGTGGTGAGAATGGGCAGCATCACATCCGACCCCCTGACCCTCAACACCGGAGCACCCCAGGGATGCGTGCTGAGCCCTCTCCTCTACTCCCTGTACACGTATGACTGCATAGCCACACATGTCTCCAACACCATCATAAAGTACGCGGACGACACGACAGTGATAGGCCGAATCGTCAACAACGACGAGTCTGACTATAGAGAGGAGATCAACTCACTGGCACTCTGGTGCCGGGAGAACAACCTCTCTCTTAACGTCGACAAGACCAAAGAACTGATCGTGGACTTCAGGAGGCCGCGGAGAGACCATGCGCCCATCCTCATCGACGGTGCTGCAGTGGAAAGGGTCAGCGAGTTCAAGTTCCTCGGAGTACACATCGAGGAGGACCTCAAATGGGAGACGCACACCACACACGTGAGGAAAAAGGCTCAGCAGCGACTGTACTGGCTCCGCCGCCTGAAGAAGCTCGGAGTAGGACATCGCATCCTCAGGCTGTATTACAACAGTTCTGTTGAAGGCATCCTAACAGGCTGTGTCACGGCCTGGTACGGGAACTGCACTGCCCGAGAAAAGATCAGCCTACAGCGAGTAGTGCGATCGGCAGAGCGGATAATGGGAATCGATCTCCCAGCGCTCCAGGAACTGTACAAAAAGCGGTGCGTGGTCAAAGCCAAGCGCATCATCAAGGACAAGCACCACCCAAGTCACAGACTGTTCAAACCCCTACAACGACCGCGACCGGGCAAGGGGCTCTACCGCAGTATCAAGAGTTCCACCACCAGGTACTGGTGCAGTTTTAATCCGGCTGCTGTCAGGATGCTGAATGAGGCATAAGCCTTGTTCAGCAGCCTGACAGCAGGCGGTGCAAAAACTTTTCTGGCTCTTCCTGAACACACCTGTGGATTATACCAGGGACAATGACTTGGACTTAGCTCCCCCTCGGACACACCTGTGGACTACACCAGGTACAAATGACTTTTTTGTTGCACTCCCTCATGGAGCTACTTGCGGATTATACTAGGGTCAGTCCACCCTAGGTGGACACGCACTGACCTTTTGCACCTTAATCCCATGTATAACGCACTGACTTTTTTTGTCTTTTTTATTGTGCTCTTTTTTCTCTAAGCACCTTAACGTCCATATGTATATCATGCACAGTATAAGTATAACATGCACAGTATACATACATTGCTGCTATGCTCAGGCACCTTAGTTTTTTATTATCTCAGGTACTTTGTAAATATGTAGATAACTTGTCTGGCCTTCTGTTGCTCTCTTGTTTTGATCTCCTTCCCACTTGCCCCCCACCCCTCTTCTTCTCCCCCCCCCCCCCCCCTCTTCTTTCTATGGAAATTAACGTTGCGATGGGAACGATGTACAAAAACGAATTTCACCCACTTTTTTACCTTGTAAACCTGTGATGTGACAATAAAACTGATTCTTCTGATTCTTCTGATTCTTCAGTATCAGGGTCTTCCCCAAATCTCCAGCTCTTTTGTGAACAGAAAATCTACTTTGTATCCAATCATGAGACAGAACCCAGGGAAGATAATTTATCAGCTTCAATTGTATAGTGTTCCAGTTACAAATTTGTCTGCTCAATTCTCTTTTGTCAGGACTTCCAATTTCAACTTGTTTTTCCTGTATGTAGTTCTCTCTCCTGACTGGATAAAACAAGGTATCCAGACCAGAAAATGTATTTTCAGTTTATTTAAGAAGCTGGAGAGACAGGGAGACCCCTATTTCTGAACAAAACACTCTACAGCCATTTTACTATCACAATATAGAGCTACTTAACACTTCAATTACATTTTTATTTTAATGCCAAATCACAAGTTGTCTCAAGACAGTTTAAATGTAGAGCAGAGACCCGACATTGTCCCATCCTGAACCAGATTTTTATTTTATTTTCTGCAACAGTGGCACTTAACGACTTAAACCCTACATGGTTGACTGTAGTCTATACCAGTGGTTCTTAACCTTTTCAGGCCGCAACCCCCCAAAAGAATCATATTTGAACTGGGGACCCCCCACCCTGACAAGCACTTGGAATTGTAGGAGTTGTTGAAGCATTCAATTTAGTTTAACTCGATTCCACAGATAAACATTGTGAAAATAGCAGATCTACAAGCTGCGTTGTAGATCTGCTACAACGCAGTTGCGAGTTGTTGTGAGCTTGTAGATCGGCTATTTTCAACAATTTTGCCTCTTTCTTAAATTATTTGACAATTTGGCAAATGTTTGACCAGTTTTTATAGTATAGTTTGTTGATTACTTTTTATGCAGTAATGGCCTTTTTTCATTACATTTCTCTTAAAAAAAAATTTGTATTAAAAAGTCCTTATATTGTCACTTTACTGTCATCTGGGGACCCCCCTTAAATCATGTGCGGCAGGGGGGTCCGCACATGAAAAATCGTGAAAATGTGTGCAAATCTTTGAATATATATATATTATTTCAAGCGATAATTTTTAACTCAAATCTCCCTGGAACAACATATTTTGAGATGGGGGTCCTTGACATGAAAACGTTTGAGAACCTTGTATCAACATAGGTTTTCAAAAAACTGTTGGGTTGTGCGGACAAATCTCCTGGTATGTACAGAAGGTGCAGCTGGACTCTCCTGGTGTGAGCTGGTTGAGAGTCCAATATTGAAGGTGTGGTGTTGAGAGAGTTCTTAAACGTCTTCAACACAGTGGTGCAAACCGGCCACAAGCTGGGGAAAAAAAAAAACACGAGACGCACCGATACATTAAACCTCCCTGTGACCTCGACGCCGCTGGTTCTCAACATAAGGTCCCGGGACCACCAGAGGTCCACATGGACCTTCTTTACAGGTCCATGTGGACGTGGATTTTCCCAGTGTAGATTGTGGTCCCAGAGATATTATTATTTAACTGTTTTTGGTAATCAAATTGCAGTCCATGGCCTAATGCACATCATACATTTTGTATATCCTTGATGTTAAAAAGGTAGAGAGTCACAACTCTTGACAGGGACGAAAGTAAAACAAGATGTTGTTTAAACCCATTTGAACCCCAACCCTAATAATGAATTGCATTTTTATAGCGCTTTTCTAAGTACTCAAAGCACTTTACAATGGTTCATTCATTCATACATTGGGAGGTGAAGCGGCGAACAGTCGATGCCAGTGTCGTGATTCGAACCGCCGACCCACGGATCATTGGACGATCTGCTCTTCCTCCTGAGCCATTTCTGGGAAATAGCTGATCTTCAAGCTCAGCTATTTCTGTTGAAGAGATTCTGCATAGAAGGAAACAAGAGCAGAGCCAAGTAGGCCTACAGTTGTAACTCAGGTCCGTCTCACTAGGAATAGAGATTTTTTTGCTTGCTAGTTGATAATGAAGTGACGGTAGACGCTCAAACAGTTGTAGGTTCAGTATCGATTAACGTATACGTCATCCCTGCCCAAACTTGGACAATCTGAGGCCCTGCATTGACCGTTATACGTGATGAAAAAAAGAAGTAAAGATAAATATATGGAACACGTGGGGGTAAAAAAATTACTGGGGTTCTTAGTTAGCCTAGCGACAGCGTGCACTAGAAACCTGGCGCTGATCGGTCCACTAGTTTGCGAAATTAGCTCCGGACAGACACACAGACTCCTATAGCCTCTCCCATAGCCGTGAGGAAAACAGCATGAAAGGCAAATTACTTGCAAAAGCCGTTGCAGCTATCTGTTGTCAAATTGCATATGTATTTTTTGTGTGTTCTGTTTTAGCTCGCAGCTCTCCTCCGCTTGCACCGGTGATGGAGTTGTTGGAACCTGTGCTGAGAGGATGAAGATAGAGGTGATGGGTTTCTGTAAGATGATGAAGGTAGAGGTGATGGGTTTCTGTAAGAAGAGGTGGGGGACAAAGTGAGAGATGAAGTCAAGTTTGTGACCACGGTGGTGACGGTGGGAATTAGGTCGGCAGTTGTTTTTTTTCTGGCTTGTGTCTATAAAGCTAGATCTTTAGTCAGTAGCAGGTAATTCCATAATATGATGCCTCTCCAAAGTATGGGTCCAAATGAACCTGTAAGGGTCCATTTAGGGTCCTTCTTGCAGGGGTTCCAGGGGGCCCCTGGCTAAATTATGGATATTTAGGAACCAAATGAACCTTTACAGGTCTTTAACTCAAAGAGAGAGTACAAATGGAACCACATGGTTCCATCTACACTGTCAGAGTTGTGGAGGGGGTCCATGGTCTTATGGACACTAAACTGGGGGGTCCTTGAAATTAAAAAAGGTTGAGAATTACAGCTTTTAAGGGTGTGCTATTCTCATGGTGGGTTCCCACCGAAAGATAAAATGTGTGTTCGAGCCGCGCGATTGAATAAAGTAAATGCAAAGACGCGTCCTGGCACGATGTTGCATTGAGCGGCGCCAACAGGGCCACGTGAAAGAAGTGTTCTGTTGCCTCTGTGTCTTCGTTCCAGCTGGAAAATCCCAACTGAGGAGACATTCACCCCGCCCCCCCCCCCCAAACCAACACTGACCAGCACGACAAATGTGGCGCGATTCAAGTGACTAGAAAGATGGGAAGCACCTTCAGGGGGAGGGAGGCAGGAATCCTCACTTCCCAAATGTATCAGTCTTCATCGTAGCAGTCCTCGTCCTCGTCTTCGTCGTCGTCGTAGTAATTCTCGTAATAGTCGTCGTCTCCGTCGTCGTCGTGCTTTGTGCTCGCCCGTATACAGTACTCTGCCAGCGTGGTGGGCACCTTGACACCGTCCCTCTCCGCCTCCACCTTGGTGGCCTGCACCTGCTTGCGGATGACCTCGGTGTACTCCTTGTTCTTGCCCTTGCTGTCGCGCCACTTGCGGTACATGACCGAGGCGTCGACGTTGGCCGCCGAGAAGGTGTTGGGCTCGTTGAGCAGCGAGATGACACTCAGCAGCACGGTCCGCACGTTCTGCGTGGGGTTCCACCGCTCCGACGGAAGCTCGCCGCTCATGGGGTCGTCCACCGGCGGGTGCAGGATGGAGATGCACACCTCGCCGTTCTCGTAGATGTTGGGGTGCCACATCTTGGTGAGGAAGCTGAAGGCGGGCGGCGAGTACGGGTAGTCGTTGGGGAATTTGAGGCGAGCCTTGAAGTAGCCCCCCTCGTAGTGCGTGTTCGGGGGCCCGAATATCGCCACCTCCCAGTTGTACATGTTCGACTCGTCCACCAGACTTACTTTGAAGCCTTCGACTGGCTCGTCTTGAAGGTTTTTCATTTCTAGCATTAGTGCCTTCTGGGAGCCAGTTACTTGAGCCATTTTCCACGAATGAATCAACAATCTGCCGGCAGAGAACGACAATAGCTAGCTAGCTTCTGTGTTATCAACTGATATATAACCAAGAAGCCCTTAGGTTTGAACTCGACAATGATTCCTTCCAGAAACGCTTTAGAATTCTTGACTGGACTTTATGGAGTTCAGAGTTAAGTCTGCTTCCTTCACCTGATCAATTCTACTGCTGCCGGGTCACACGATGAGCCGGCACACCTTCTAAATACTCAATGTTCCTCCTTTAATGGTGCTGTGACATCATTATGAGTTTCGTGCTCGTCCACCATTGGCTCTTTTTAGGAACAACCTCTCTGCAATGTCCTTGTGATTGTGAGGATACACTGTCCCTCTCTCTCTCTCGCTGTGGGCTGACATCACACACCAGCGAGCAAACTCGTTCTCCATAAATGGGTATAAAAACTTTGCCCAACAATGTAAACGGCACGTGATGTGCCGATTTGCGATGATGTTGGGCTTCTGTCTGTCTGTCTGTCTGTCTGTCTGTCTTGTTGCCAAGTCCGCTTATTATACGCCACTTTGGACTTGTTTTGTCTGTAAAGTCGCTTGTAAATATTGGTAGTTGCAGGTACCCTTTTTGGCTTGTCTCCTGATGTTGTTTAAAACAGTGGTTCTCAAACATTTTCATCTCAAGGACCCCCTAAATAATATGTATATTTGTCCAATGGTGAAAGCTGTGTTGTTTCACACGATGAAATAATGGCAGATTCGGACGGAAATACCCGTATATGTGTCTCAAAGAATACTGTCAGTACCAAGTAGGTACGTAGCTAGCAGGTGGCAAAAAGAAAGCATCAGACGTTCATACATTCATAACTCAAGGTTTTTGCAACTGGTGTGAAACAACCAAAAAAGTTTAGCCAGCAGGAGATGAGATATGACATTACATACTGTACATTCAGAATGTGTGAGAATCAGTGGTGTCAAGTAACTAAGTACATTGAAACTTGGCAGGACACTGATGTTCATCTCATCGAGGCGTGTCCCCCTGGTTATTCTTTTTGGAATTGCTCTAGGTCGTCAGGAAAAGGTGGGGGGGGGCTGGCTGTAATCTACAAAGCTGGTCATAAATGCTCTCCTATTACTGTTGGCAATTTCATTTCCTTTGAGATTTTTTCATTTACCACCTCCCATCCCACTGTCTTTTTTTGCCTGCTCTATCGCCCTCCTAAATCAAAGGGTGGAATTTGGTCATCTATTAGCCATCATCACTACCAATCACGATAAGGTAATATTTTTAGGTGACATAAATATCCACGTGGACATTCAGGACAATAAACTAGCCTCAGATTTTCTAGAGCTTATTCACATTTTTGACTGTACTCAACATGTATCCGGCCCCACTCATAACCATGGTCACACCCTTGATTTAGTTATTTCCTACGGTTTTAATCCAGTAAATCTCCAGACCATTGACATGCTTGTCTCCGACCATGCTGCTATCCTTTTTAAGATTCCCTCAGTGCCCGCAGTCTCCACCCCTAGAGCCCCCCGTTATTTCAGACCTATTACTCCACAGACCATGGAGAACTTCTGCAACATTTATCAGGCCTCTCAGCAGCTTGATCCGCTGGATTCAGCATGTTCTGTGGACGAGCTGACTGCTAAATTCATGCATCGATGCACTACATCACTGGACACTGCAGCCCCCCTTAAACTATCTAAACCCTCACTCTTATCAACATTACAACCTCCTTGGGTAAATGACAGAGTCCGGTCCATAAGAAGGGCATGTAGACAGGCAGAACGTAAATGGAAAGCTTCTAAAGATCTTTCTAATCACAATGCCATGAAGACACTTTTAAAAGAATTAAACTGCACAATGAGAGAGGAACGATCAAAATATTTCTCCCATCTAATCGCTTCGAACCCCCATAACCCCAAACTTCTTTTTAGCACCATTAATTCTCTTACACGTCGTCCCTCCGACTCCAGTGAAATTATATCCACTGAGAGATGTGAAGCCTTTCAGGCCTTCTTCTTAGACAAGGTCTCAAACATTAGAACCCAAATTGTACCTTCTTTGTGTATTCTACCACACAGGGAGGTATCCCAATACTTAAATTCCTTCGATTTAGTTTCCCAGCCTGACCTTTTGAACATTATTAATAGCATGAAACCCTCTTCCACCCCTGCAGACGCTCTACCCACCACATTTTTAAAAGAGGCTTCCCTCTTTTTATCTCCAGACATTTTAGCAATATTCAATAAATCACTATCCTCCGGTGTTATTCCTTCTATCTTCAAGTCAGCTGTAGTAAAACCCCTGTTGAAAAAATCAAACCTTGACATCTCCAATTTTAACAATTTCAGACCAATTTCGAAATTACCCTTTCTCTCCAAAGCACTAGAGAAAGTGGTTTATTCTCAACTTTTAACTTTTTTAAACGACAACTCACTTTTTGAAATGTTTCAGTCTGGTTTTAGAACACACCACAGTACAGAGACTGCACTTCTGAAGGTTTTAAGTGACATCAGGATGAACACAGATGCTGGCTCCTGTACTGTGTTGATGTTACTTGACCTTTCCGCTGCCTTCGACACGATAGACCACAATATTCTACTGGACAGACTAGAAAACTGGGTGGGTCTGACTGGGTCTGCACTGGACTGGTTTAGGTCCTACCTGAGCGACAGAACCTTCACGGTCTCAGTTGGCGATGCATCCTCTAGCCATGCAGATGTCACTTGTGGCGTCCCCCAAGGGTCAATCCTTGGTCCGTTATTATTTTGTATTTATCTTCTTCCTTTAGGCCTAGTCATTCGCAATTTTAATGTCTCCTTCCATTTTTATGCTGACGACACACAAATTTATTTTTCCTTAGACCCATCAGACCCTGCCACAGTTTCTCCGGTTTCTCTTGTCTCCCCTTTGATTGCCTGTCTTTCTGCCATAAAATCCTGGATGTCAAATAACTATCTTATGCTAAATAATGACAAAACAGAAATTATTGTGTTTGGACCAAAAACCCGTAGAGACATGGTAACCCAGCTATTACACACACAGGGGTTACAGTGCACCCATGAAGCAAGGAACCTGGGAGTCCTATTTGACTCAGACCTAAACTTCACAAAGCATTTTTCCAACATTGCAAAAACAGCCATTTTCCAAATTAGGAATATTTCAAAAATCAGATCTTTCATCTCATTTAGCGACGCACAAACCATTATTCATGCCTTTGTCACTAACCACTTGGACTACTGTAATTCACTTTTTTCTGGACTCCCCAAAAAATCAATCAATCGCCTTCAACTAATTCAGAACACAGCAGCTAGAGTTCTTACAAGAACCAGGAGGTATGACCACATCACCCCTGTTCTTGCTTCACTGCACTGGCTACCAGTGGCGTTTAGAATTGATTTTAAAATTTCATTGTTTGTTTTTAAAGCACTGAACGGACTTGCTCCTATTTATATTTTTGACCTCCTGTCTCCCCACAAACCCACCTGCAATCTTAGATCAGCACACAAACTTTTACTTGTCCCCCCCCAGACAAACCTTGTGACAGAAGGTGACAGGGCGTTCGCTGCTAGGGCTCCATTTCTGTGGAACCAACTCCCCCTGCAAATTAGACAGGCCACTTCGGTGTCCACTTTTAAAAACCTTTTAAAAACTCATTACTTTAGAATGGCCTTTAGCTAGAAGGAATAGTCAGCTATTTCTCTGCTTTCACTCTTATTTTTGGTCTTATTATTTTTGTATGGTTCCTTTGTTTTTACATTTTACATTATTGAATTGCCTTTATATTCCCTGTGTATGTATTGTATTTGTATTGTTAAGCACTTTGTAAACCTGTTTTTGAAAAGTGCTATATAAATAAAGTTTATTATTTACTCAAAATAATTCAAAAATAGAGAACTCAGTTAAGACTTAATGCAAAACTTAGGAAAAAACAAACTGCACTAGGCTGGCCTGGTAGCTCTCTCACTGGACTGTAAGGTTTCTGCCCACCCGAGCATAACTGACTCCCTGTACCTGCAGGAGAGGATCCTATCACACAACACAGACACAATCAACCTCCAAATTAGCTTATCTACAAGCTTACATATCTATATATTACTTATCTCATGAATAAATAACCTACCCATAAATAGATGTTGCACTTTAAGTACGTTTTGATGCCAATAGTATTTCTACAAAAATTGAGTACTTACTTCCACCACTGGTGAGAATAATCTTCTGTCAACAACACTCCCCTAAATGCAACAACAACAACAACAACCAGTATTTATTTAGTTTGCTCTGTATTCAAGGACTTCCATGATGAAGAGGCTATATGACAACATGGAGTGCTATGGAGCCTTATGATGGAGCAGACATCAGTCTTCAAACAGGTAAGACTTGCTTTATTAGCATTCATTGTCATCATTATTGGTTATTTCTGCTGCCGCCGTGCAGAACCCCTTGTCATGGTTGTGGTACAGTAGCCTAGTATAGCCTGGAAACCAGATGAATTTCTCCTGAACTCCTTCCAACGCTATGGACCAGAGCTAACTTAAACCCTATTACATGTACATTAGGCTACTTTGTTGTAACCTCCTCACCATGCAGGCCCTGCAGATGCTTGGGTTCAAAGTGGTTAAAAATTACATTTATTGCGAACGCGAAGGCGCGCCTCCGCGCAAGTGGAGCTTACTATGAAACCGTGCTCGGGTTGTGTCTCTGTGTGTGTCGTGTCTCTGTGTCTCTGTGTCTCTGTCTGTGTCTCTGTGTGCACTGCCTGCGTGCAGCTCCTCTGAGATAAGTAAATGTCCAATTTAGACGTACCATACATCAAATTAAAGGTCTTTGAAAACTGAACACACCTGTCAAGGTTGCGTTTAAGCCCGCCCCTTCCCCCGGAAGCCACGCCCCGGAGAAGGCTCCTAAAAACTCCCCATTGAAACCCCATGTTAAATGAAAAGTACGGAGCCCCTAAAGGGCCATAGAGCAGATTTTTTTTTTATCTTGAGCGCACGAGATCCTAGGATGTTCCCTCATCATAATAAGATGTGCGCTCGAGATCCTAAGACATTCCCACATCATAATAAAGTGAGGGAACAAGATCCTTATGTCGTGCCCTCAAGATCCTTATGTCGTGCCCTCAAGATCCTTATCTCGTTCTAACTTCTTATTTACTTGAGCGCTCAAGATCCTAAGACATTCCCACATCATAATAAAGTGTGGGAACAAGATCCTTATGTCGTACCCTCAAGATCCTTATCTCGTGCCCTCAAGATCCTTATCTCGTTCTAACGTCTTATTAACTTGAGCGCTCGAGATCCTAAGATGTTCCCTCAAGATCCTTATACTCACCTTTACGCACGGTGGATTTACTTGGATTATGCGATATAATAGCCTGTGCGACAGTGTGCGTCCATCCTATTCTTTATTATGGTGAACGAATTGATGCTATTATTATAATACTAATAATTATTATTATCGTTTTGTCCTTGTTGGTGTACAGTTGGTTCTGGTTGCAATGCATACAGTAGTAGCTGTCGGGCCCGGCGCAGAATGGCAACATCAGGCTCTCTCTCTCTCTCTCTCTCTCTCTCTCTCTCTCTCTCTCTGCTAATTCTCAACGAAAATCTGTGATTCTAATTTTCCTATGATCACCAGAAGTGAGAGTGTCAATTCCTTGATCAAATATGGTTTCATTCAAAGGAAATCAAAGGCTACAGCTTATGGAGCCAACATCGGTATAGTGTCCAAGCTATATTAAAATAATATTAAAAGTAAATAGAAAAACAACACTTCTGGGTCCAATTAGTCTAGTTTTGTAATAGAGAGGAATGGTCACATATTCCCACCTATAAACATGTTTTTGCCCAATGCTGACAGCTGGTCAGCAGGTGGTTTCATGAATAGACAATATTTTGGACCAATTAGAAATATATATATATTTGCAAAAGCAGTGTTGGGTAACTAGTAAAGGTATTAAATTGGTTGTCAGTGGCTGGCAGCGCAGTGTGCACTGCACATCTAATCGCAAAAACCCGACGCTTATTTTGTCTTGATCAACAGCGATACATTTGACAAAATACAGCGAAATCCCCAAATTCTTAATATCCAGTAAGCAATAGGAATTAACTGCAAACAAATTCAAAGTTGTATGCTATCAATATCACACAAAAGTAGAGAGAAGCTGTGATCTCACCTCACAAACAAATGGACAAGAAATAATCATTTTGCAAACAACATCATGTTCTGTTCGTTTGTCATCAATGATCTAAATGGAAAGTTTATTTCAGCAACTAGAAAGTGACAGTTTGACATAGTTTGACACGTTTTTGCTGCAGGCCAGTCCTCGTTTAAGTTCATTGCTTTCATCTGTTGTTCTGCTGTGCGCAACAGGGCATATCTCCGCCAGGCCAGGTTTACCTACCCAGGCCATGAAATTCATAGGCAGTCATATTAGCCAATTAGAATGAAATCTGCTAAAACTGACTCATATACTGATACAGAACCATATATAGGCTATATATTGTCGCTGTCGGATGGAAACCTTGTATGTTCTTTTTTTATTATTATTTTAAAACAATTTAAAATTGTGAAAATAGCCAATCTGCAAGCTATACTTATTAATAATGAAGACATATTATATTTTAAATAGTGAAATATCAACTAAAGTCATTATTAGTGCAAGTTCAATCACATTTTATTTTAATGAAAATAACTTGTGGGGAAAATACATAAAATCTCTAATCTGTGAATCTAATGTGATTCATGTGACCCCTACTTCAAGACCAGGGCTGAAAGTGACATAATTGAGACCAGTATAACTTTATACAAATATTGGTAATTTGCCAACACATTATTTTGTGAAATAAATGGGTTATATATCACAGATAGTTATTCTTGTACTATATTAAAATAAAATCATCCTTTAGCACCTCTATAGTTTGATGCATAGGCCTGTGGCATGTGTCAAATAAATAAATGTGAGTGAATACCAATTTCGGTAGCACTTATAGCACAATAATGACCCGTTATAAAGCATTTATAAATGTTTATAAGCAGTCTGTAGACTATTAACAAATCATTAACAACCTGTTTGTTGACATTTGTAAATGATTACTATAACCTTTATAACTATGGTTACAAATCATTTATAAGGGATTAGTAAGTAGTAAACTATTCATTAATAAGCCATTTATATACATCTGTAAATGATTATTAAATCATTTGTAATGACCCATTATAAAGCATTTATAAACATTTATAAGCAGTTTGTAGACTATTAACAAATCATTAACAACCTGTTTGTTGACATTTGTAAATGATTACTAAAACCTGTATAACTACGGTTACAAATCATTTATAAGGTGAATGATTTGTTCACCTTCACTGAAAACTAACACCTTCTTAAAACTATTCATGAATAAGCCATGTATAATACTGTACATCTGTAAATGATTATTAATTCATTTGTAAGTGATGTTATATAATATATACAAGCTATTTGTAGATAAAGAACTAATCATAGACAAACTATTTATTTACATTGTTTAAGGATTATTAAATCATGTATATAACATTGTAGAATATTTAAGAATCATTTAATCATTATTTAAAGCACATTAAAACATTATTTATACTCGAGTTTGTTCATCATTAATAATGTCATTTAAATTGTAGGAAATCATTTGTAAATGATTTATAAAGTGGTATAAATTGAGTTTTTTTTGTGGTTATCTCTTTAAACATGTATTAAGACTTCATAAATCATGTGTTAAATCTTTGTTCTAGCCCAAGGCATGAACAACAAACCATTTCTAAGCAATTATTACATATTAAAAATGATCTGCAGATCATTATTTCCACATGATCAATTTTACTTGTGGGTAATTTGGGAAATGTGTTTGTTCATGTTTAACATATGCTTTGTAAAACATTCCTAAAATATCTATAAATCCTTAGTACATGTTATTATGTGCCCTATAGTAAAGTGAAGACAGTTCATCATTTACAACTGTCTGTTAATGTGTTTGTTCATGTTTAACATATGCTTTGCAAAACATTCCTAAAATATCTATAAATCCTTAATACATGTTATTATGTACCCTATAGTAAAGTGAAGGCAGTTCATCATTTACAACTGTCTGTTAATGTGACTTTCTCCTTACCTGTTGCAAACTACCTGGCTTTCATGAATGCAGACACCAAACAATTACTAGAATTATCTTTCATGTTTAATAAATGATTCGTAAGACATTCGTAAAGAGTATGTAGACCATTTGCAAACTTTATCATGTGCCTTGTTGTAAAGTGAAGACTATGCATTATTATTTCATGTTTAACAATGATTAGTAAAACATGTGACATCAAAAAGTGGCAGAAGTAACATTATAGAGTATAAAAGTATAAAACAATTTAACAACAATGTAACAACTCTTGGACACAGCACACACACTAACATTTAAACAAAGAAATTCATCACAACAGAATCACAGAGTAGCAGCTTGGAGCCTCTGCAGTCACCACCTCCCAGCTTTAGCTGCTAAGCTAAACTGCTAAGCATGGAGGACATTACTAGCCTACACATCAAAACAAACATTGTGGAGCCAAACGGCCACCATCAAAATACCCCATGGTCATAATGCTACTTCATGTGTGTAAGATTAGCCATTTTATGTTACCTTGATCACCTGCAATAAGACAGTTAAAACACATAAAACATGAATTAGACATATTTCTGTCCAGTCTGCAACTGCATCACTGTTCACTTCCTCCCTAGTAGGCTACTGCAGGTGTAATGCAGGTAATCAGTGTGTTGCCAGATTTTGCAAAAGAAACAAGCGGCCAGGTCTATGAAAACAAGCCCAAAAGAAGCAACTAGGCTCAGGCCCATGATAATGTCTGCAAATGGTTTACATACTCTTTACGAATGTCTTACGCATCATTTGCTAAACATGAAAAAAACCTCCCTAAAAAACTACATTTATACCACTAAATTTCCAAATGATTTCCTACACATTAAATTACATTATTTAATGATGAACAGAATTGATGTTTTAATGTGTTTTAAATAATGTTTAACTGATTCTTAAATGTTCTACAATATTATTATTAACCAATGTATATAACTAGTTTGTCTATGATTAGTTCTTTATCTACAAATAGCTCGTATATGATGTATATAAATGTCTTATTCATGAATAGTTCACTACTTACTAATACCTTATAAATGATTTGTAACCGTAGTTATAAAGGTTTTAGTAATCATTTACAAATATCAACAAACAGGTTGTTAATGATTTGTTAATAGTCTACAAACTACTTATAAACGTTTATAAATGCTTTATAACGGGTCATTATTGTAAAGTGCTACCCATATTTCTTCTATTACCATTAGCATAAAGTCATGTAGGCTGTTAGAAGTGTAGGGAATATGCATTCAACTACATCTATTTATTTGACACATGCTACAGGCCAGCGGTGTGGACACATTTTTGGCAGGATGTGATTCCCACCCAACACACATACAGTATCTAATAATAATAATAATAATAATAATAATAATAATAATAATAATAATACATGCATCCACACACACATAACTGACCGCATTCAACTAGTTTGGAGCTACGTTTAGCCTTAGATGCTTTTGCCCTATAGAGAGCACATATTCATCAGCTTTCCAAAGCAGAACATTGATTATTATTATTACCATTTAAGAGTGCAAGAGTGTTATATAACCCATTTATTTCACAAAATAATGTGTTGGCAAATTACCAATATTTGTATAAAGTTATACTGGTCATCACTTTCAGCCCTGAATATCAGTGATGTTGCTAGGTTTTCAATGTAATGGGTCCCGGGACCCACAGGTGGTCATTCAAATGGGTCCCAGAAACATTTTATGGGTCCCCAATTACACGTCTCCCCCCCCCCCCCTTCTATCGTTTTCTTTGATCTCCAATCTCCATATCTTCTATGTGTGTGTGACTGTGTACATTATATCCTAATGCAGTGGATCTCAATCTTTTCAGGCAGCGACCCCCCAAAATAATCATATTTGAACTGGGGACCCCCCACCCTGAGAAGCGCTTGGAATTAGGAGTTGAGGCATTTAATTTAGTTTAACTCAGTTCCACAGATACATAGTCAAAATAGCAGATCTACAAGGTCGTTTTTTTTTTTTTTAATCTACAAGCTCACAACGCCTTGCTTGTAGATCGCCTCTTTCTTATATTATTTCACAATTTTGACCGTATTTATAGTATAGTTTGTTGATTAGTTTGGATGCAGTAGTCTTTTTTTCTTTTCTTTCTTGAGGTATTAAAAATATCTTAAAAGTCCTTAAATTGTGACTTCACTGTCATCTGGGACCCCCCCCCCCAAAATCATGTGGGGAGCCCCCTGGGGGTCCTGACCCACAGGTTGAGAACCACTGTCCTAATGTACATTCTATTTTGCTACTTGTTGTAGTCACAAACTTAGAATACAAGGTACAAACTACAATATAAAGTTCATAATAATAATATGAAAAAGATAATGTACACTTCATAGGAGCAGAGATAGATAGGAACTAAAGAACAACAACACTTTGTGGAAGAGAATGTAAACGGAGCAGAGATATTTGTTTAAGAAAAGTAGATGTTTGCGGCAGTATTTATTGCTCTGGTGTTTTCTTCTTAAAAAGTGGGATTCCCTTCAAATGATTTATGCTTGTGTCGCACCGAAAATAACGATCTGAAAACGACGTGTCGCGCGTCGGTGTTTCGGCTCGCGGGTCGGTTTGGTGCGCGGCTCGCTGCTCACTTTGCTGCTCGCGGTTTGGTGTGCGCTCGCGGGTCGCTTTGGTGCGCGGCTCGCGGCTCACTTTGCTGCGCGGATCGCGGCTCGGTTTGGTGCACGGCTCGCGGTTCGGTTTGGTGCGCGGCTTGCGGCTCGCTTTGGGCGCGGCTCGCGGCTCGGTGTGGTTACGGCTGCGTGGCTCGGTTTGGAGCACGGCTGCGTGGCTAGCGGCTCGCTTTGGTTGTATGCGTCCCGTGGACGCTGTGATGGTTGGTTTAATGCGTCCTTTATTAAAAATGTGCGTCAGAGACGCATGCAGGACGCAGGGCTAGCAGCATCTCTGGGTCTTGAAGTAGGGGTCACATGAATCACATTAGATTCACAGATTAGAGATTTTATGTATTTTCCCCACAAGTTATTTTCATTAAAATAAAATGTGATTGAACTTGCACTAATAATGACTTTAGTTGATATTTCACTATTTAAAATATAATATGTCTTCATTATTAATAAGTATAGCTTGCAGATTGGCTATTTTCACAATTTTAAATTGTTTTAAAATAATAATAAAAAAAGAACATACAAGGTTTCCATCCGACAGCGACAATATATAGCCTATATATGGTTCTGTATCAGTATATGAGTCAGTTTTAGCAGGTAAACCTGGCCTGGCAGAGATATGCCCTGTTGCGCACAGCAGAACAACAGATGAAAGCAATGAACTTAAACGAGGACTGGCCTGCAGCAAAAACGTGTCAAACTATGTCAAACTGTCACTTTCTAGTTGCTGAAATAAACTTTCCATTTAGATCATTGATGACAAACGAACAGAACATGATGTTGTTTGCAAAATGATTATTTCTTGTCCATTTGTTTGTGAGGTGAGATCACAGCTTCTCTCTACTTTTGTGTGATATTGATAGCATACAACTTTGAATTTGTTTGCAGTTAATTCCTATTGCTTACTGGATATTAAGAATTTGGGGATTTCGCTGTATTTTGTCAAATGTATCGCTGTTGATCAAGACAAAATAAGCGTCGGGTTTTTGCGATTAGATGTGCAGTGCACACTGCGCTGCCAGCCACTGACAACCAATTTAATACCTTTACTAGTTACCCAACACTGCTTTTGCAAATATATATATATTTCTAATTGGTCCAAAATATTGTCTATTCATGAAACCACCTGCTGACCAGCTGTCAGCATTGGGCAAAAACATGTTTATAGGTGGGAATATGTGACCATTCCTCTCTATTACAAAACTAGACTAATTGGACCCAGAAGTGTTGTTTTTCTATTTACTTTTAATATTGAAATGTAATCTATAGGCCTATTGTATGAAAATAAACTTTGTTGCTAAGAGTTGAGTGACACAATGTCATAAATGAGTGTCCTATAGTCTCACTCAGCAGCCGCGCCGAGGAACCGCCGTAGCGTCGGATATTACCCGATGTTTGCTTTCTAAGATCTAGCCTTTGATTGCCCTTCAATAAAACCATATTTGATAGACATAGGTATCACCTACATGTTACTGATTATAGGGAATGTTATATTATTGTGATCCGTTGTTTATTTCCTGCAATGGAATCATGTTGCGGTGAAAAACTCTTTCTGAGACGCTTGGACACTATACCGATGTTGGCTCCATAAGCTGTAGCTTTTGATTTCCTTTGAATAAAACCATATTTGATCAAGGAATTGACACTCTCACTTCTGGTGATCATAGGAAAATTAGAATCACAGATTTTCGTTGAGAGAGAGAGAGAGAGAGAGAGAGAGAGAGAGAGCGAGCCTGATGTTGCCATTCTGCGCCGTTGCGCGCCCGGCCCGACAGCTACTACTGTATGCATTGCAACCAGAACCAACTGTACACCAACAAGGACAAAACGATAATAATAATTATTAGTATTATAATAATAGCATCAATTCGTTCACCATAATAAAGAATAGGATGGACGCACACTGTCGCACAGGCTATTATATCGCATAATCCAAGTAAATCCACCGTGCGTAAAGGTGAGTATAAGGATCTTGAGGGAACATCTTAGGATCTCGAGCGCTCAAGTTAATAAGACGTTAGAACGAGATAAGGATCTTGAGGGCACGAGATAAGGATCTTGAGGGTACGACATAAGGATCTTGTTCCCACACTTTATTATGATGTGGGAATGTCTTAGGATCTTGAGCGCTCAAGTTAATAAGACGTTAGAACGAGATAAGGATCTTGAGGGCACGACATAAGGATCTTGAGGGCACGACATAAGGATCTTGTTCCCTCACTTTATTATGATGTGGGAATGTCTTAGGATCTCGAGCGCACATCTTATTATGATGAGGGAACATCCTAGGATCTCGTGCGCTCAAGATAAAAAAAAATCTGCTCTATGGCCCTTTAGGGGCTCCGTAGAAAAGTGCCCGAATCGCTCCGAAACTTTTTCTACCCCTCGTAAGTGGGGGTCTACGAACAAATACTTCGGGCTCGGATTTTGGCTCCGCCCCCCGGAAGTGGGTGAAACAGGCACTTCAAACACTTTGTTGAATTGTTCAAAAACATTAAAAGTTTTTTTTTTGTGAATTTGTATTTTTCTAAGATGCTTCTTTTAACGCAGATTTCTTTTGAATTTTATTTATATTTTTTTATTGATTACTTTTTTTTTTTCATTTTTTTTTTTCATATTTATTTTTCTTTTTTTGCGTTCGCTTCCCGTGTTCGCGCGTCTTACTTGTAACATATATTTCACCTGATGTGTGCAGTGCACAGCAGACTGTTGTTATAGGCTACTGTTGGCTATTCCTGTGTGGGTGGTGCTGTGGGGAAAAAAAGCATATAGAACTTTGTGCATAACAACACTTTTGTGTGTGTGTGTGTGTGTGTGTGTGTGTGTGTGTGTGTGTGTGTGTGTGTGTGTGTGTGTGTGTGTGTGTGTGTCATTGCTGTTTACATTGGCTTTGATGTGAGTGTTTAGCTGTCTAATTTACCAATACAATAAGTGACTCATTGGAGCCACATACAGTGCCATAAACCCAGTGATAGTACGACTCTGTCATCTAGTTGAACTTGAACCTCTTTAAAACCATGCTAGTCAAACTTGAGGCCAGCTCTAGCACCTTCTTAAAAAAATAAACAATAATACCGGTACCTCAAATGTAGCACATTTCTAAGTACTCACAGTCGCTGTATCGGGGGACGGGGGGGTAAAGAGAGAGAGAGAGAGAATTCAGGTTCCCCGGCCTAGGGCATATTGTATTTGCGAACGCAGTGGAGCTTACTATGAAACCGTGCTCGGGTTGTGTCTCTGTGTGTGTCGTGTCTCTGTGTCTCTGTCTGTGTCTCTGTGTGCACTGCCTGCGTGCAGCTCCTCTGAGATAAGTAAATGTCCAATTTAGACGTACCATACATCAAATGAAAGGTCTTTGAAAACTGAACACACCTGTCAAGGTTGCGTTTAAGCCCGCCCCTTCCCCCGGAAGCCACGCCCCGGAGAAGGCTCCTAAAAACTCCCCATTGAAACCCCATGTTAAATGAAAAGTGCCCGAATCGCTCCGAAACTTTTTCTACCCCCCGTAAGTGGGGGTCTACGAACAAATACTTCGGGCTCGGATTTTGGCTCCGTCCCCCGGAAGTGGGTGAAACAGGCACTTCAAACACTTTGTTGAACTGTTCAAAAACATTAAAAGTATTTTTTTTGTGAATTTGTATTTTTCTAAGATGCTTCTTTTAACGCAGATTTCTTTTGAATTTTATTTATATTTTTTTATTGATTACTTTTTTTTTCATTTTTTTTTTTTATATTTATTTTTCTTTTTTTGCGTTCGCTTCCCGCGTTCGCGCGTCTTACTTGTGTATATAGTTTCTGCATTTGAAAACAAAACTGAAGTATACATGCTTGAATGGAACTTAAACATGCCATTAATTACTTCATCATTTGGCAATGTTTGTATCCCTCCCCTCTCCCGTCTGTCTGTCTGTCTGTCTCTCCCCCCCCTCTCTCTCTCTCTCTCTCTCTCTCTCTCTCTCTCTCTCTCTCTCTCTCTCTCTCTCTCTCCACCCATCAGTCAGTGCTGTCTGTTTTCCTTTTCAATTTCAGCTGCAAGTATATCACATAATGCTTTTTTACTGATATATTTCCCAGACTATACTCAGCATTTATGCATTACACTGTACGTGTGTGTGTGTGTGTGTGTGTGTGTGTGTGTGTGTGTGTGTGTGTGTGTGTGTGTGTGTGTGTGTGTGTGTGTGTGTGTGCGCGTGCGTCAACTTTGCCACAGCAATCAAGAGTTTCACAAGTTCAGAAAGTGACTACAGTACTTATGAATGCTGTTGGTCTCTATTATATTACACGTTACATTATTTCCACTGGCTGTGCTGAGGCCCTTGTTATCCGGGTTCAGAGAGGGAGGGAGGGACTGTATGGTGGCTCTCTGTGGCTTCGAAGGGAAATGTTACATGTGGTAAATTATTCTTGGCAGGCCTTTTCAAAGAGACCCTGCTGGAACAGTTAATATGTCTGACTGTACTGGACGGGTCGGGTCGGGGCGGCGCGGCCCCTTTGTGCCGCACTGGGCCCATAGTTGTGGTTTTTAAAGGGAAAGTACCCCAGCCATAGATCTGGGCCCATTCACCTCTCTCACAGAGAATCATAACGGGCCGCTCGCCTTCTGTCTTTATAGCGCTTGGCTTCTCTACGTTTTTTAATAAGCGGTTTGGCCCGGTACGGGGCGGGCGGGCGGGCCACGCACACACCAGCCACTGACGCACGCATTTCCAAAATACCGCGGCGTCTGATGATGGTTGTGACTATATAGAGAGAGAGACCCCCGCCCTGTGAGTCTCTCATAAAGAAACATGCTAAATCTCACATCCCTAGCTCTTTGAAATTGCTTATGGGTGATGAACCATAACCCCCATTCTTTTGTTTCAATGTAATTACTTTCTGGCAGAAACCTTAAAAAAAAAAACTTTGTATGTTTTTTTTTATTATTTATTAACCCATTAAGACTATTAAATAGCAGATATTCTCAAGCACCGAGTGCCACGCTACGAGCTTGTAGATCTGTTTATTTTTATTTTATCGTGAACATTTTTGTCTTACATACATACATATATTTTTTAAAGCAAACATTTTTAACCTAAATCTTTGCTTCCTGGAACAACATATTTTGAGATGGTGGTCCACGGCCAAATACATATCACTTTGGTGACATGAAAAAAGTTTGAGAACCACTGATTATAGCAACATAAGTTTTTTTCAAAAAACTGTTAGGATTTAGAAGACATTTGTAGAATCCCCAGAAGCAAAGATTTGAGTTACAAAAAATTATCGAAAAATATATATATTAAAAGATTTGCGCAAATGATAAAAAAAAAAGCTGATATACAAGCTCATAGTGCGGCACTCGGTGCAGCACTATGAGCTTGTAGATCTGCTATTTTTGAATAGTCAAGAAATCTGAAAATGACACAGATGAGTTCCCGGTTTTTTGAATGAATGAATGAATGTATGTTTTTTTATTTCTGTATCAATAATTCAAAATTTTAACACGCAACAATGTAAAATAAAAAAATAAAACAGTACTTGTACAGAAAAGGTGTACGCTGAAGCCGTAGCTTATAATGCCTACCCTTTTTATCTTTCAACTTATATCAAAAAGAATAATATCTACAAAAAAGACATAAAAGTACAAAAAACAAAACAAAAGACAAAGACAAGGACTAACATACTTGTCTCAAAAGTTTTTCTTATACTTAAGGTATCTACAATATTTGTCTATATATATACACATACACACACATATATATATATATATATATATATATATATATATATATATATATATATATATATATATATATATATATATATATATATATATATATATATATGCCTCTCTGCCTCTCTGTCTCTATGTCTCTCTCTCTCTCTCTCTCTCTCTCTCTCTCTCTCTGCCTCTCTCTCACTGCCTATCTCTCTCTCTCTCTCTCTCTCTCTCTCACTACCTTACTCTCTCACTGCCTCTCTCTCTCACTGCCTTACTCTCTCACTGCCTCTCTCTCTCTCTCTCTCTCTCTCTCTCTCTCTCGCGAGGCGGGTGTGTGTGAGTGAGTGAGTGGTGTGTGGGAGACGCTGTTTGAACGAGGCCTTTTGTTGGATTTAACCCCTGTTTCTTCTCAAACTGTACTGCATGATAAGGTAAGAAGAGTAAAGTTTTAAAAGCTGGCGGCGGCGGAGATGCCCCCCCCCGATGCAGGGGGGGGAATGCCGTCCATGTCCATAAAACATGGGGCGAGAATAGCTACAGATGTTCGTTTTTCTGTTGAGGAAGTGTTGTTGGCTGTGGGTGAACAAGTGGGACATGAAAGCATATCATATGGGTCGCGCATGAATAAAGCTGTCGTTGTTTTTCTAAAAGAAGAACGGCTTGTCCACGCGCTAGTTGAAGCAGGGATAATGCTAGATGATAGCCTTATTTGCGTGACTCCGTTGGCTGTACCGTCTACACGGGTTACAGTGTCAGGGGTCCCTCCTTTTATTCCAAATGAAGCACTGGAAAGTGAGTTGATGAGATTTGGAAAGTTTGCTACGAGGTTTAGGCACATTCGCCTCGGGTGCAGTGATCCTCGATTGCAACACGTTCAGTCTCTGCGGAGGCAGGCGCTTATGCTTTTGAATTGCCCAACGCAAACACTTGATGTGTCTTTTAAAGTGAAACATGAAAGTGGCTACTATACAGTGTATGCAAGCACTGGAAGCATGAAGTGTTTTGAGTGTGGCGATGTGGGCCACAAACGAGCGGGGTGTCCCCACAAAGACAGACCCGACGGCGGAGCTGCGGGACGCGCTCCGCGCGCCCCGAGTGGCGATGCGGAACGCTCCGCCAGGGATGGTGGCGAGGCCAGCCCACCGCGCACCGCGGGGGGTGGGGGGGAACCTGGAGATAACATGCCACGCTCCCCTGGGAGCATATTGAGATATGGAGGCGGTGCTTCGCGCACTGTAGAAGACACAATGAGTGGTGAAAATGAGAATGTGCAAGAAAGTGTGTCAACTGTCCCTAATGTCTCTGACATGGGGGTGGTGGAGACACAAGCTGAGACTGAGCAGTCTGCAGATCATAATGTGGAGGCCAGTGGGTCAGGAACAAATGATGCACAGGAAGGTGGTTCTGGGGAGGTGAGGACAGGGAATGAGAATGGGGAAAGAAGGGAGGGGGTGGAATCCACAAGCTCAGAAATAGCCAGTGGTGGGCAACAGGAGGAGGGTGAGGATGATGATGATGAGGAGGAAGATGAGGAGGAGGAGGACGAAGAGATGCCAGAGGAGGAGGAGAACAGTTCACAGATATATGATTTTGTAATGCAGAAAGATCCATCTTACTACTCAGTAAAGGAAATAAATCTGTTTTTGGATAGAACGTATGGGAAACATACGGTTGATGTGAGTGAGTATTTCCCGGACATTGAGAAGTTTGTTAGGTCTGTAACGGCAGCAAGGCAGGAAGCTAGTTTGGACCAACTAAGTAAACAAAAAAGGTACAGGTTAAATAAAGTAATGACAAAACTAAGGAAGGAAAAAGTAAGGAAAGGAAAGGCTGCTCGTCATCTACGAAAATAAAAATGGGTGAATCACAAAAGGGTGTCTCTTCTGGGGTTTCTGCCTATACTGTTGTTTCACTACTTTTTCTATTTATTATGGAAAGCCTGAGAATAGGAACATTAAACATAAATGGGGGCAGGGAAAGGAATAGGAGAGGATTAATAAATGAAATGAGTAGTGTAAAGCATGTGGATGTTTTCTTCTTGCAGGAGACACATAGTACTCATGATAATGTGGTAGATTGGGGAATGAGTTGGGGAGGGCAGCATTTTCATAGCCATGGGACGAACGTCAGTGCAGGAGTAGCAATACTGGTCTCACCAAGAATAAACATGACAGATATTCACTTCTCCCAGTTGGAGCAGGGGAGGGTCATTATACTTCAGGCCACAATTAGAAATTTGCATTTTACCTTTATAAATGTTTACGCACACAGCTCAGGTACAGAGCGTGTAAGGCTTTTTAATGTATTAAATAATATTATTGGACAGTACATAGGTAACTCTATGGTGGTGATTGGAGGAGATTGGAACGGTACATGTTTTTTTAAAGAGGACAGGATAGGTGAAGAGCCTCATTCCCGGTCAGCGTCGGTTCTATCCAGTGTTGTCACACAACATGGACTGAGAGATGCATGGAGAGAACTGCATCCAGTCACAAGACAGTATACGTGGACTAGGATCTCAGAGGGAAGGATCAGTGCTGCCAGGCTTGACAGAATATATGTTAACATAAATTACATTAACAGGGTTAGGAAGGCGTTTATAACCCCTGTGGGTTTTTCTGATCACCATTTGGTGATGATAGAAATAGCGCTGAATGTACCAAAAATATGCAGTCCATTCTGGCATTTTAACACAAGGTTAACGCAAGACAAACAGTTCTGTGTGTTTTTTTCTCGTTTTTGGAACGAATGGAGTTTGGAATTTGAAAATGTAGTATCATGGTGGGAGGTTGGAAAGGTACAAATTAAGACTTTTTGTCAACAATACACTGCACACACTGCAGCGACACAAAAGAGCACTATGGAAATACTGGAAGAGGAAATAAGACTAATAGAGAAGGACATGATAAATAAGGGAGACCCCAGCTATGCTACACAGTTGGGAAGGAAAAAACAATGTCTAGCACTCTACCTTCAGCAGAAGGCAAAGGGAGCGTTGATAAGGGCAAGGATTTCCACCCTGAAGGATATGGATGCGCCAACATCTTTCTTCTTCAAGTTGGAAAGGAAGATTAAAAAACAGAACCTAATGCTCCACCTTAAACGTCCTAATGGGGAAATTACAACGGATACAAGAGAGATGAGAAAAATGGCAATGGATTTCTATAAAGAACTTTTTAGCGCTGGGGATTGTGACCAGGTTTCAGTGGGCGAGATCCACAAAGACTTACCAAAGCTAATGCCTGAGCAAGCAGCACGGCTGGACTCTGACATTAAAGAAGAGGAAGTTTCTGCAGCAGTGCAGGAACTAAACTCTGGGCGCTCACCTGGCATAGACGGGCTGCCTGCAGTGTTTTATAAGTGCTTTTGGGAACTGTTTAAAGAGGATTTGTGTGCTGTGTTTAAATGTTGTTTTGAATCTGGGAAGCTTCCTGTGAGCTGCACGAGAGCAGTCCTTTCTTTGTTACCAAAGAGAGGAGATCTTGGTCAGTTGAAAAACTGGAGGCCGGTCTCATTACTATGTACAGATTACAAAATATTGTCAAAATGTCTTTCTAATAGACTAAAAAAACACATGGACACAGTTATACATGCAAATCAAACATACTGTGTGCCCGGACGTACAATAATGGACAATTTGTTCCTAATCCGGGATGTTATTGATCTATCAACGAATCAGGACTTAGACCTGGGACTCCTTTCAATTGACCAAGAAAAAGCTTTCGATAGAGTACATCATGAGTATTTATTCAAAACCCTGGAAGCTTTTGGAATAGGCAGATCTTTTATATCGTGGGTTAAACTTTTGTATTCAGGAGCGTCTGTTGTGTTAAAGGTGGGAGGTGGACTTAGTTGTCCAGTGAGAGCGTACAGGGGGATACGGCAGGGGTGTCCGCTATCAGGGCAGCTCTACTCGTTAGCTATTGAACCATTTTTACACACACTTAGGAAAGGTTTGGGGGGGTTTATGTGTCAAGGTGTAAGGGAGCAGAGGGCTGTAGTCCTATCTGCCTACGCAGATGACATAACAGTTTTTATCAGAAGACAGGAGGATGTTGAGTGTCTTAGCAAGAGCATGGCATTATATGAACAAGCATCATCAGCAAAGGTGAATTGGGGTAAATGTGAGGGCTATGCTATGGGCCAGTGGCAAGGCAACAGACTACCAATACTGCCGGCAGCTTTACAGTGGAGTACAGAGGGGATGAAATGTCTAGGAGTCTTTCTGGGAAATTCAAATTTTCAGCAGAAAAATTGGGAGGGAATGATAGAGAAGGTGAGTGCCCGATTGTCTCAATGGACTTGGGTCTTGCCACAGTTGTCCTACAGGGGGAGAGTGCTGGTTGCAAACAACCTGATCGCCTCAATGTTCTGGCACCGTTTCACTGTATTGGAGCCACCAGACACACTGTTGAAGGAGATTCAGAAGAGACTGGTGAACTTTTTCTGGGGGGGACAACACTGGATTAGAGCGTCTGTGTTGTTTCTACCGTTGGCCGAGGGAGGTCAGGGTCTAATTGACTTACGTAGCCGTGTTACAGCCTTCAGACTACAAACAGCACAGCGTCTCCTCTACAGGAAAGATGTGGTGTGGACAGACACAGCATGCGTGCTTCTAAGGAAAATACAGGGTCTAGGCTATGATAGGCACCTGTTTATGTTGGAGTTGGACAAGATGGACTTATCAGGCACCACTGTGTTTTACCAAACAGTTCTGCGAGCATGGAACAAAGTTCTGAAAGCTCGGAGGGATGGAACACAAACTTACGATCAAGCAGGGCAGGAACCACTGTTTTACAACCCACTTATCCAGAGCAGGATGTTGAATTCTGCATCTGTGGAGAGAATGCTAACAAGAGCAGGAATTGTAAAGCTAACTGATCTGAGAACAGAAAGAGGTTGGAAAACAGCAGAAAACCTCAGTGAGCAGACTGGCTTGAAGTCTGTTCGGTTCCTGCAGCGTCTGTTGAGAGAGGTAGTATGTTCACTGCCTGGGACAATCAGAGAGACTTTGGGAAGAGAGCCTGATGGCGAGCAGGATGGAAGGGATTTGGAATTCCCAGGTCTAGAGGTCTATGCAGCAGTGGAGGAAGGGGAGGAAGAAGAGGGTCAAATCCTCTCCTTCAAAACGCCACAACTGGGAGACTTACGTGGACTGTCGAGTAAGACCTTATACGCAGTGAGTGTCAAGGTCATTAACAAAGACACACTGGTGGGAGTACAAGAGTCAAGGTGGTCGGGAGTACTTGCACCAGGCTCTTCTCCACGGGGCAGCTGGAGGTCCCTGTACAAAACTCCAGTGGAGAAACGCACTGCAGATCTCCAGTGGAGGATAGTGCATGGGGCCGTGGCTACAAACAGACATGTGGCCCACATCAACTCTGGGGCTAGTAAAAGTTGTCATTTTTGCCAGGAGGAGGAGACACTTGAACATCTATGGTTGAGGTGCCCAAGGCTTGGTAGTCTGATTGCGCTGCTTCAGGGATGGTTTAACAGGTTTAATGAAGAGCTAAGTGATGAAATGTTTATTTTTGGGCCAAGGTACAAAGCGTCACAAAAGAGACGGTTGGGACTGCTTAATTTTCTGGCCGGGCAGGTAAAAATGAGTATCTGGCTTTCGAGAAGGAACAAGATCCAGGGAGCGGGTTCGTTTGAAGCTGAACCCATGGCAAAAGGACTGGTAGCAGCTCGTATCAGAATAGAGTTTGCCTATTATAAAATGATTTCTTGTCTAGAGGATTTTGTTGAGATGTGGGGGCAAGGGGACGTCTTGTGTAGCATTGAGCAGGAGTCACTGGTTTTGTCTATTTAAGAAAAAAAAAGAAAAAAAAAGGAAAAAAAGACACAAATGTAATTTTTAAAGGAAATGGAGGGTGTCAAAAGAAAGAATGTATTTATTTAAAGTGGCGCCTCTTGAAGGAGTAGGAATGTTCTGATGTATGTTTTGAGTGTAAAATAAGTTTAATAAAGGCTTGGTTAAAGGTCTCTCACTCTCTCTCTCTCACTGCCTCTCTCTCACTCTCTCTCTCTCACTGCCTCTCTCTCTCTCTCTCTCTCTCTCTCTCTCTCTCTCACTGCCTCTCTCTCTCTCTCTCTCTCTCTCTCTCTCTCTCTCTCTCTCTCTCTCTCTCTCTCTCTCTCTCTCTCTCTCTGCCTCTCTCTCTCGCTCTGCCTCTCTCTCTCTGCCTCTCTCTCTCTCTCTCTCTCTGCCTCTCTCTCTCTGCCTCACTGCCCTCTCTCTCTCTCTCTCTCTCTCTCTCTCTCTCTCTCTCTCTCCCCCCCTCTTCCCCCCCTCTTTCCCTCTTTCCCTCGAAACCGCTTATTGCTGCTTGCAGCTATATTTACGGGGCCAGAGCTCAGCTCTGGACCTGTCTTATTATTGTAGGTATTCTGTTTCGCAGTTCTGGCTGAACCGTGCTGTCGCTTTTTACGAAACTCGGCCATATGGTAGATGGTCATGAAAAACTATCAAGAAATAAATCTCACAATCTTTCGTCAAAAGGTGGCGCTATAGCAAAATGCCAACTTTGAACAGGTACAACTCATGCCCTGTTTGACCTACAGCCATGAAACTTCAATACACATATGCGTCTACTCATGATGAACAACTTTAACCCTCTGACTTTTGACCTCTGACCTTTAGATCTCCCACCATTTTGAATTATATGAAAAACAGTTAAAACCTATCTCCTCCTGGGATTTTTGAGTAATCTGCACGAAACGTTTTACACATGAACTTTGGACCTATGCCGAAATAATTATACAAAAGATTTTCCATAAGTGAAAAAATGAAGCTTTAATGAGCCAATGAATATTGCAGTTTTATGACAATTATTCATCTGCCCCTAACACATACATGCAGACTCACATTTCTTTGAAACTTTGCGTTAATGTTGAGGGTCATTCCAAATATTACTGAAACCAATCTTACTCCAATTGGTCAAAGGGGGGCGCTATAGCGATTTTTTGAAAGTGCAAACTTTAAACAGGCAAAAGTCATGCCTCGTTTGGCCGACAGCCATTAAACCTGCTTACACATGTGCCTTGACTCATGAGGAACACATGTATCACGTTGACCAGTAAGCTCCGCCCTTAGATTGTCCGCAATTTTGAGCAGTTTGAAAAACACTTAAACCCAGGATTTTTCAGCTATTCACGTGAAACTGTATCATCTGTGTGATCTCCTTTTTCACAGGTTCTTGTCTGTTGGTCCAATGGCTTCTCCCTTAAACGTGTGCCTCACAACCTGAAGGTTACCAGTTCAAGCCCCACTTGATGTGGACTTCATTAAAGTTGCATTGCACACAACATGATTGTGTCAATTAATACATGTGCAATTGTTAAACGTAACCTGAAATACTTATTTGAGAGGGTATGTTTTTGCAATGTATGACATACTTCATTCTGAAAATAGCCGATCTACAATCTCAAAACTTTTCAGATAGCAACGTGTTTCTGAGCTTGTAGATCGGCTGCTTTCACTGGTTCACTTTTATCTTCAACAGACAACCTCAGCCTGGACAAAGCTATAGCACTATAGGTAATGTTGCAGCCCGTCAATCCGAAGGTCGAGGGTTCGATTCCTGTTAATGGCAATAGATTGACACGTCCAATCAATCCATTCTGCTTCCATCCTTCTCTCTCTTCAATCTATTGTTTCCATGTCTCTCTCTCTTCAATCTATTCCGTTTCCATGTCTCTCTCTCCGCCCTTAGATTGTCCGCAATTTTGAGCAGTTTGAAAAACACTTAAACCCAGGATTTTTCAGTTATTTGCATGAAATGGTATCATCTGTCTGACCTCCGTTTTCACTGTATCAGGTCTGTTGGTCCAATGGCTTCCCGCTTAAGTGAATGTTTCACAACATCAAGGTTGCCGGTTCAAGCCTCACTTGGTGGAGACTTCATTTAAAGTGCATTGCAAACAACAAGACTGTATTAATGAATACATATGCAATTGATAAAGATAACATGAAATGCTTATCTGAGAAGGTCTGTTTTTGCAATGTATGAAATGCTTCATTCTGAAAATAGCCGATCTACAATCTCAAAACTTTTCAGATAGCAACGTGTTTCTGAGCTTGTAGATCGGCTGCTTTCACTGGTTCAGTTTTATCTTCAACAGACAACCTCAGCCTGGTCAAAGCTATAGCACTATAGGTAGTGTAGCAGCCTGTCAATCCAAAGGTTGAGGGTTCGATTCCTGTTAATGGCAATAGGTTGAAACGTCCAATCAATCCATTCTGCTTCCATCTTTCTCTCTCTTCAATCTATTGTTTCCATGTCTCTCTCTCTTCAATCTATTCCGTTTCCATGTCTCTCTCTCCGCCCTTAGATTGTCCGCAATTTTGAGCAGTTTGAAAAACACTTAAACCCAGGATTTTTCAGTTATTTGCGTGAAATGGTATCATCTGTCTGACCTCCGTTTTCACTGGATCAGGTCTGTTGGTCTAATGGCTTCCCGCTTAAGTGAATGTTTCATAACATCAAGGTTGCCGGTTCAAGCCTCACTTGGTGGAGACTTCATTTAAAGTGCATTGCAAACAACAAGACTGTATTAATGAATACATATGCAATTGATAAAGATAACATGAAATGCTTATCTGAGAAGGTATGTTTTTGCAATGTATGACATACTTCATTCTGAAAATAGCCGATCTACAATCTCAAAACCTTTCAGATAGCAACGTGTTTCTGAGCTTGTAGATCGGCTGCTTTCACTGGTTCAGTTTTATCTTCAACAGACAACCTCAGCCTGGTCAAAGCTATAGCACTATAGGTAGTGTTGCAGCATGTCAATCCGAAGGTTGAGGGTTTGAGTCCTGTTAATGGCAATAGGTTGAGATGTCCAATCAATCCATTCTGCTTCCATCTCTCTCTCTCTTCAATCTATTATGTTTCCATGTCTCTCTCTCTCAATTAATGCATGTGCAACTGTTAAAGGTAACATGAAATGCTTCTTGGAGAGAGTATTTTTTTGCAATGTATGACAAACTTCATTGTGAAAATAGCCGATCTACAATCTCACAACTTTTCAGATAGCAACGTTTTGTGAGCTTGTAGATCGGCTACTTTCACTAGTTTTCGTTCCGAGGAGACACAAAAATGCCTTTATTGGTAAATGGTTTGTGAACCAGTGATCTAGAGTAGTTCGGGACACAGAGGCTTGGTTCATAATGGACGGAAATACTTATAAATATCAACAGACACTACCGGTAATTGTGTCAATTAATACATATGCAATTGATAAAGATAACCTGAAATGCTTATTTGAGAGGGTATGAAGTATGTATGACATACTTCATTCTGAAAATAGCCGATCTACAATCTCAAAACCTTTCAGATAGCAACGTTCTTTCTGAGCTTGTAGATCGGCTGCTTTCACTGGTTCACTTTTATCTTCAACAGACAACCTCATCCTGGACAAAGCTTTAGCACTATAGGTAGTGTTGCAGCCTGTCAATTCGAAGGTTGATGGTTCGATTCTTGTTAATGGCAATAGGTTGAGATGTCTAATCAATCCATTCTGCTTCCATCTCTCTCTCTCTTCAATCTATTCCGTTTCCGTGTCTCTCTCTCTCTCTCTTCAATCTATTCCGTTTCCGTGTCTCTCTCTCTCTCTTCAATCTATTCCGTTTCCGTGTCTCTCTCTCTCTCTTCAATCTATTCAGTTTCCGTGTCTCTCTCTCTCTCTTCAATCTATTCCGTCTCTCTCTCTCTCTCTCTCTCTCTCTCTCTCTCTCTCTCTCTCTCTCTCTCTCTCTCTCTCTCTCTCTCTCTCCTCTCTCTCTCTCTCTCTCTGTCTCTTATTCACCAGGTCAGGTCTGTTGTTCCAATGGCTTCTCGCTTAAGTGTGTGCCTTAAAACCTCAAGGTTGCCAGTTCAAGCCTCACTTGATGCAGACTTCATTTAAGTTGCATTGCACACAACATGATTGTTGCGAAAGCGGAAGGAGGCCTCCGACCAAGTGGAGCTTACTATATCACGTGCTTGGGTTGTGTGTGTGTGTGTCTGTCCCTTATTTATGGTCTTTCCGTGTGTGTTCACGCTCTCATTGGCTCGCGCCCCCATGTGACTCGAAACTCCGTGCTGAAATGCCAGCAGCTGCACTGCCTGTATACAGCGTGTGTTCACGCTCTCATTGGCTCGCGCCCCCATGTGACTCGAAACTCCGTGCTGAAATGCCAGCAGCTGCACTGCCTGTATACAGCCGGCAGAGTGCGGCAGAGTGCACTACTACAGTGTGGTTGAAATATAGCAGCCTCAGTCAATCTGCGTTCGCTTCCAGCGTTCGCGCGTCTTACTTGTGTCAATTAATGCAAGTGCAATTGTTAAAGATAACCTGAAATGCTTATTTGAGAGTATGTCTTTTCAATGTATGACATACTTCATTCTGAAAATAGCCGATCTACAATCTCAAAACTTTTCAGATAGCAACGTGTTTCTGAGCTTGTAGATCGGCTGCTTTCACTGGTTCAATTTTATCTTCAACAGACAACCTCAGCCTAGACAAAGCTATAGACCTATAGGTAGTGTTGCAGCCTGTCAATCCGAAGGTTGAGGGTTCGATTCCTGTTAATGGCAATAGGCTGAGATGTCCATTCAATCCGTTCTGCTTCCATCTCTCTCTCTCTTCAGTCTATTATGTTTCCATGTCTCTCTCTCTCTCTTCAATCTATTCCGTTTCCATGTCTCTCTCTCTCTTCAATCTATTCCGTTTCCATGTCTCTCTCGCTCTCTCTCTCTCTTCAATCTATTCCGTTTCCATGTCTCTCTCGCTCTCTCTCTCTCTTCAATCTATTCCGTTTCCATGTCTCTCTCTCTCTCTTCAATCTATTCCGATTCTCTCTCTCTCTTTCTCTTCAATCTATTCCGATTCTCTCTCTCTCTCTCTCTCTCTTTCTCTTCAATCTATTCTGTTTCTCTCTCTCTCTCTCTTTCTCTTCAATCTATTCCGTTTCTCTCTCTCTCTCTCTTTCTCTTCAATCTATTCCGTTTATCTCTCTCTCTCTCTTTCTCTTCAATCTATTCCGTTTCTCTCTCTCTCTCTCTTTCTCTTCAATCTATTCCGTTTCTCTCTCTCTCTCTCTCTCTCTCTTTCTCTTCAATCTATTCCGTTTCTCCCTCTTTCTCTTTCTCTTCAATCTACTCCGTTTCTCTCTCTTTCTCTCTCTGTTCAATCTATTCCGTCTCTCTCTTCAATCTATTCCGTCTCTCTCTTCAATCTATTCCGTCTCTCTCTCTCTCTTCAATCTATTCCGTCTCTCTCTCTCTCTCTCTCTCTCTCTCTCTCTCTCTCTCTCTCTCTCTCTCTCTCTCTCTCTCTCTCTCTTTTCCCTGGCCCCGCTTATCGCTGCTTGCAGCTATATTTTATATTTGTTATTGCTGTCATTATTTCAAATACAGGTCCACCCCTCATCTCATACCGGTTTTCTTTTATCTGTAAGAATCTCTGAATGCTGCATGGAAGCGATTTCTGTTGTGCTTTGTTGTTCTTAATGGGTTAATGCCCTACGTTGTTGTACAAGAGTGTTGCCTAGCACAAATGTCGCATCACAACACGCTGGGCACTTGTGTTTCGTGAAAGCATTCTCCGCTCCCCGCTTCTGTTCTCAACCAATCACGTACTCCAGAAAGAAGGAAAAGTTATGATCACAAGGGCATAAAAAAAAAGGAAAAGGAAAAAACAGGCGTTTAATTCAATGGCCTTGTATTGATACGATACGATACGACACATCACACCACACCAACTTATGTGAGTCAAGGTGATCACATACAATAACAGCATTGTGCATTCCTTGCTTACTTTGTTAATGTGCTGCCTTGCTTGCTGCATTTGGAAGACCTCTATTTCAGTGGTTCTCAAACTTTTTCATGTCAAGGACCTTTGAAATTGATATGTATTTGGCTGCGGACCCCCAACTAAAAGGTTTTGTGCCAGGGACCCCCAGAAGAAAAGATTTATGTTAAAAAAAAAATCTACCTGGTCCCCCTGGTACCATCCCAAGGACCCCACTTTGAGATTCACCGCTCTATTTGATAGGGGAGATGTAGTGTGCTCTGTCAGAGTACCTCAAATAAATCCAGATAAATCAAAGAGAAGTTTAAAACAGAAAAAGGAAGCGCTGCCTGGGTTCAATCACAGCGGCTCAAAACAGTTGCTGTTCAGTGGAACAGGTACTGTATACAATAGAAGCAAAGGAACCCAAAGTTCTGCTTGAGGTTAGGGAAAACATACTGAGGCACTCAGGTTTAAAAAAATATATTTATTTACAGATGAGCAAGGCAACAGCTGACTGACGCGAAGATTATGGATCCCTTTGGGGATCAATAAAGTATTTCTATTATATTTTATTTCATCTATTCTATAGTATGAGAGAGAGAGAGAGAGGGAGAGAGAGGGGAGAGCTTTATTGTCACATCACAGGTTTACAGGTGAAATGTGTTTTTGTGCAAGTTCTATTGTTTTTGTTGTTATCAGGAAGATACAACAAGAAGAAAGGGGGGGCAGGGAGAGCAAGCAGAGAAATAATTTTAAAAAAAACTCGGAGAAACATCGTTGAGGATTGGCAAACAACAAATATATATATATATATATATATATATATATATATATATATACACACACACATAGCATAATCCAGCATGTACACTATGTATATGAGGGTAGACATAAGGTGCTTAATGTTAGACACAAAGGTGGTGACACTTTGGTAGTGTCCACATAGCAGCAGGCACTGTATGTATATGAGATTTAGTCATTAATCCATTCAAACCGGGAACGCATCTGTGTAACCACTTTATCCATATGTTATACTTTGGCTATTCAAAAATAGCAGATCTATGAGCTTGCAGATGTGCTATTTTTGAATAATCGTGAAAATGTGTGCAAATCTTTGAAAATATATGTTTTAAGCGAACCTTTGTAACTCAAATCTTTGCTTCTGGGGGTCCCTGGAACAACATATTTTGAGATGGGTGTCCGCGGCCAAATACATATCATTTTGAAAAACATGTCTGAACATTTGTAGAATCCCCAGAGGCAAAGATATCTTGCGTGAGATTTTTATACATATTATACATTTGAAACTTGTGAAATGGGACATTTTACATAATGAGTAATTTTACTTTTGGTACTTTAAGTACATTTTTATACCAACATGTTCTTTTACATTTTTAATCCAGGACTTTTACTAGAGTAAAACAAGAGTATTTCTACATTGCAATATTGATACATGATTACTACACAAAGACACCAGCAGAGGGCAGCCTTAACCACAGAAAAAAGTGAGGGACTTTGATTGGGGGCCAAAAAGCAAAGCTTTTAATGCCATTACCGTTAAGAAACTTCATCAAACGCTAACTACAGCCCGAGTGACTTCAGTGCTTTAGTGGTTAGCAGGCAGCTTCCTGTAGCCGCCGCTCACAACAGCACAACAGTAAATTTAAAGAGTTTATTGTGAATTGTCCTCCATTAAATTAATAGCGTTCTAAACAAAAGGCACATTAAAAGTATTGCCTTTCAGCGGAACCCAAAGCCCATATCTCAGACGTTATTGAAGCGTCGGTAATTCATCCATCGCCCGTGAAGGTGTCAGAGTCGGCTTGAAGGCATTAACGCCCCCCCCCACACACACACACACACACACACACACACACACACACACACACACACACACACACACCCCGGATATAAGACAATGAAAAGAGGATTTATTAAGGGAGGCAGAATCAATCAATAGGATGATGATATTTCTACCCTATGGGCTAGCTGCTGCCGCTGAGTGACAAATGATGTTGGCTCAAAGTTTGGGCCTGAGTTGTTGTGGTTCGCTCGGGAGGCCGTACTCAATCACACGCCTGCCCTCTGACCCCGGCGGTGTTTCATAAAGCATGACGACGTATATATGCGCTGAAGAAAATGCACGGAAACGAGCTCGTAACCGGACAAAAAAAATGAGGTCATCTTGTCTAGCGTCCACCACGGATCAGTGGTGGAAAGTTACTAAGTACATTTGCTCAAGTGTGCTTAATAGTCGACGTCCGGCGGAAATCTCGTTTCTCCATATACCAACGTTTTTTATTTTATTTTTTTGGTCAGTTTAAACAGCACTATGTAACTTTCCTCTTCTACCCCAGATTTTAACCTGGTTTCTAAGGAAGAGCTGAAATGTTTACCATTGAGCTAATGGATCTTGCCTGCTTGCTCAGGGGATAAATTGAATCTTGACCATTAGGTCAAAATCTGTGTCAGATCCTGTGTCTAGGTGAGACATGACCTTTGACACAAACTAATTGTCTCAATAGAAGAGCAGGGAGACAAAATACAACCACCCCAATTGTATTAGTTATATTGTATTAACATACAGATTGTATTAGTTATATTGTATTAACATACTCTACCATACAGACTGTATAACTCTGCTGTACGGCAGCAACCAGCTAACTCCAAAATGTTCCTTTTTCAGGAAATGAGAAAAACAAAACAAAAGTGGAGTTAGGAGGTTTTGTTCATCATTGATAAAAACAGCTAATACAGATTGTTCATCATTGATAAAAACAGCTAATACAGATTGTATTAGTTATATTGTATTAACATACTCTACCATACAGACTGTATAAGTTATATTGTATTAACACATTCGGTGCCAGAATTTTATAATAACAGATTACGCTCAGTGCCAGAAATCTCACTGTTGAGCTGCGCGCGCTGTTTAAGCTGTAGACTCCACGACGTGCATTCCATGTGAAACAAAGCATGCGTGCATTTTGCACGATGGTCCTGGCTAACGCCTGGAACGATAACATCTTTCACGCGGGTCACAATGGCGCAGCGATCGCGCATACAAAATGAGTCGTTTTCCCCAACGTAAAAAGAGTTACAGGGGTATTAGAGAAGGAGATAGAACGGAAGCGGATGGGGATCCATGTTTTTTGGCACAGTGATCTATAAGGCCCTTCCTTCTCAGAATCACCGTGGGTGATTTCAGAGCTGCTCCAGCCCCTCCCGTGTGGAGAAAAACGAAAAAAACTAAAGCGACTGAAAACACGGTTCAGACCGTGCAAAGCGCTACTCTGTGCAAACACGGTTCAGACCGTGTTTGGCACCCGATGTGTTAACATACTCTACCATACAGATTGGACATAAGATAAAGGTTACATAGTGAGGCTTTAATTAATGCCCTACTTTGTCATAATACAATGTCACACAAAAGTAGCAAAAATAGCCGATCTACAAGCTCACAACGTGTCGCCAATGAACTAAAGCAGACACATTAAGGGAAATTTGCCACAGGCCTTACCAAATCTATGTCTCGAGCTTGTAGATCTGCTATTTCATATTCTTTGGATGTTCATCCCAGAATATGGATGCTGGGGTCCAAGTGGTTAATGTAACATACACAAACTGTACCTATAGCCTGCCCTGTACAGTGAGATTTTATGTTTTTCTGGGCGTCCCTTATCTTTCTTAGAAATAAGGGACGCCTGGCCGGGTGTCATTTCAGGTTGTTGGTGACACTAAGTTGGGGTCCGTGGTCTAATAATAGCATATCGTTGCTGTCCGGCAGGAACCAGCTAACTCCATTTTTCCACTTTTGCATTTTTTTCCATAAATCAGTGCTATTGAACACCCTTTACGTCTGTGTGTTGGTAAAACAAATATTGAACCAATGAAAAGTATTAAAAAGTGCTTCGGACAAAACCAGCTAACTCCATTGGATCCTCAAACTTTCTGCTAAACCAGTTAACTCCAGCAAAGGGGGGTGGAGTTAGATGGTTTAGCAGACTCCAGGCTCCACCCGCTTTTGACCTCCAACCTCATTGTGAGCTTGGAGGTTCATTCAGCTGTTCTTATCAATGATGAACAAAACCTCCTTACTCCATTTTTGTTAATTTTAGTTTAGTTTTTTTAATTTCCTGAAAAATGAACATTTTGGAGTTAGCTGGTTCCTGCCGGACAGCAGAGATATCAAACTGGGGGTCTTTTGGAATTGAAAAGGCCTGAGAATCACTTGTCTTATTAATCCTGGTGTCAGGGATGACGGTGCGAGTTGACATCATTGTTCTTCTGTTTTTCAACACAAATTGCTTTGGACGGTGGAGGCAGCCATCCTCATCGGCCCCTGTCGGCGCTCCGCTCGCCGTGCCTATCGCGGTGTAGCCTTACACACTCATAACGTGCCATGTCGGGGGGAAAACCTTGTATGTCCAAAAAATGAAAAACAATTTAAAGTAGTGAAAATAGATGATCTATGCGCTCCCAACCGGGAGCTCGTAGATCGGCTATTTTCACTACTTTTGTCCGACACTCTTGTATATTGAAGTACGCCGTTTATTTGCAACAAAAACAAACATAAAGAAGTTGACACATGGAGATTACAAGGTTTCTGCCCGACACAGTCGACGTGTAATTATCTCACGTAAACAGTGGGAAACGCAACCCCCACCGGGGGAACGCACGGCATCCGAGGCAAAGCAACCGAACCTTGAAGTGAAAAGATCCATGGGTTTGTGACAGCTTCGTTTTAGCCTGTATTACGTAAATCCAACAACATGTAGTTTCTCCTCCTTTCTGAGGGCAGGGAGCCCAGGGAGAAAGGAGAAAAGAGGGAAAAAAAGACAAATCAACAAAAGATATCTACACATTATACCCACATAGCATATCCATCCGGAACAGTAAAGTACATGAGGTTTGCATCAACCTCAGCAGCAAGTATAATACTGTACTTGATAATAGAATATCAGCGCATCGTGCATGAGATTAAGGTGCAAAGAGGGTGTCAGCGCATTGTCATGTTCAAACCACATAAAAGAAAAGAAAAACGGGTAAAGGGGAAAAGTCCATGGACATAGAGCAGCGATGGGCAACTTTGATGATGCAGAGGGCCACTATATTTCCACACTCACTCCAGAGGGCCAAATTGCATATACTGTCGGGCAGACACCTCTTATCTCCGTAATTTAACTTTTTTCGTAATTAATGCCGTACTTCGTCATTCTATGTCACACAAAAGTAGCAAAAATAGCCGATCTACAAGCTCAAATGCGTCGCACTGTGACACGTTTTGAGCTTGTAGATCGGCTATTTTTACAAATGTTTTATTGTAATCCTGTATAATTTTTTTGCTATTTTATTTTTGGAATCCTGAAAAGTACCATTTTTATTTAATTTCAAATGCATTTAGTTATACTTATGTTAACATTATGAACTTAAATACAGGACATAAAAAAGACAATAGAATTTTAATACTAGTCATTACGCTACTAATATAGACTGAAGTAATTAAAGCGGGTCATGTTAGCATGTTTGGAATTGTAACAGCTGATATCAATAATCCAATATTAACCTGCAGGCCGCATTAAGTGAAGGTGGGGGCCGCATGTGGCCCCCGGGCCGCCAGTTGCCCATCTATGACATAGAGTGTTAACTCTCACAGGAAAAAAACAGCAGATCTGATTTAGATCTGCTTTTGTTTTTGCTATTCTAGAGGTTCGGGCCGCTACGCTTCCCTCACATCTAGAGTTCGGGCGGTGTTGTACCCATCTGTCTGTGTCCCTTTTGTGCCCATGTATGGAGATATCTGTATCTGTCAGTCATTGTCCCTTTTATGCCCATATATGCAGAGCGCTGATGTCATCGGTGTATGCCCATATATGGGCATGCCCCCTTATGTGCCCATATATGGAGCAGATATGCGTGTGCTTGTGTGTGCATGCGTTTGTGCTTGCGTGTGTGTTTGTATTACTCACAAGTAACCCACAAACATAGTAGACTTTGTGAAATAGACCCTTGTGAGGACCTTTTTCCTGGCCCAAAGAAGATTGTTTTTTGTTTTATGTTTTTTAAAGATTTACAATTAGGGAAAGATTCAGGCTTAGGATAAGACATTTGGAGGTTAGGTTTAGGGATAGGACATGGAATTAGAGTAGAGGTGTAACGATATAGTAACTGCATTGAAAAACCGTTTAGAATTTTCAACGATCTACTATATCGATATGCAAACAGCAAAATATCGTATCGTTTGACTGATTTGTTTGCAGCTGATGCCATGACGACACTTTGAGGTTAGACAACACACTCCATATTTGGGCGTAGCTGGATTGGGAACTCCTTATATGGTTATGGTCAGAGGTCCGCCCCATGCCTGCCGTCCGGCCTGCCCACCCGTTGGCCAATTTTAAAAGGGGATTGGACAAAAAGTCTGTGGGTTTTTATATTCCCTGAAACGAAACAGTTTTGCACATACAAGGTTTCCACCTGGCAGCGGCGATATACAAAGGCCAAAGAAATGATGTACACTTCAGTAAACATGCTGAAATGCACACGGATGCTTCAATCAGTAAAGCATGAAAGTGACTCCGTCAGTAACAAAGACATCCGTCAAAATTGATTTGTTTTTGGAGTTCATAGCGAACCGTCCTCGCACACACACACACACACACACACACACACACACACACACACACACACACACACACACACACACACACACGTTTGTATCATAATCATATCATAAACATTTTAGAACGGCGATTTTACGAATGCCATTTTTTATAAATGTTGCAATCTATAAGGTCAAAACGTGTCGCACTGCGACATGTTGTGAGCTTATAGATCAGCAATGTTTTGGTGCATGACACTGGCACACAACTAAGTATAATGTTTAACTCTAATCTAATTCCATGTCCTATCCCTAAACCTAACCTCCAAATGTCTTATCCTAAGCCTGAATCTTTCCCTAATTGTAAATCTTTAAAAAACATAAAACAAAAAACAATCTTCTTTGGGCCAGGAAGAAGGTCCTCACAAGGGTCTATTTCACAAAGTCTACTATGTTTGTGGGTTACTTGTGAGTAATACAAACACACACGCAAGCACACACGCATGCACACACAAGCACACGCCCACACACACAAACGTTTGAAATAACCGTGATATTGATGTGAAGACACATCGCCCAGCCCTTTGCGTGAGGGCCCTGGCGAAGTCTTGACCTGGACTATTACAGATGATGGTAGTATCAAAGCTTTGCCAACCTTTGGAGGTTGTGAACTTGTGTTGAGGCTGAGTGGTCTTATTCGGCCGGTTGGCAAATGTAAAGTAAGAGTGTGTGTGTGTGTGTGTGTGTGTGTGTGTGTGTGTGTGTGTGTGTGTGTGTGTGCGTGTGCGTGCATGCTTGTAATCCTGGGCGCTACTCTCCCTCTGCCAGCCTGGGGAGAGCCCCGAACTGAGCTCATGCTTCCTTAAGCGCATGAGGAGCTAGCAGGCCTGACAGGGGGTAGTTTCCCCGGTAGGACGTAGCGAGTGGAAGGAACACGTTATTCCAACCAGTTCCTTTCCCCTCCATCAGGCGCCCCGGCTGACCAGGGGGAGGCAGTATAGAGACCAGGATTACTGCATGTTTTTTGTGAGGGTAACTGACACGGGGAGAACATGCAAACTCCACACAGAAAGGCCCTTTCGCCAACCCCACCTAGGTTATGTGTACTAAAAACATATTTTTTTGAGTTGGGCTTACAGGAAAAGATTCCTATTGGGGTTAGGGATTCAGTATTTGGAGGTTAGATTTAGCTGTTAGGGTTGAAGTTAGTGTATAAATAATTCATAAGTAGGCCTATAGTTGTGTGCCGGTGTAAGCGCACCGAAAATAGCTGATCTACAAGCTCACAACACGCTGTGCTGCGACAATTTGTGACCTTGTAGATCAGCTATACACTAATCTTTAGCTTTACGAAATGGCACAGAAATCGTCAAACTCGCCATCCAAAAATGTTGATGTCCTCACAAGCATACTGTAGTAATACAAACGTGTGTGTGTGTGTGTGTGTGTGTGTGTGTGTGTGTGTGTGTGTGTGTGTGTGTGTGTGTGTGTGTGTGTGTGTGTGTGTGTGTGTGTGTGTGTGTGTGTTAGGTGCTCTTGTCTGCTGTAGCATCTTAATCCTTCGTCTCTCTGCCCTGTGCCGTCTTGTCTTGCTCTGCTCACTGGCTTGTATTAATTGCTTGTATTAATTGCTTGTATTAATTGGCCTTGCGTTGGGCTCGCTGTTTGTTTCTGATAATGCTTCATTAATTTCAATTCCCCTGGGAAGCCACTACTACTGCATGGCCACAAGAGGGCCTTTAGACCAGTGCATGCATGGACTGACGCAAGCTATCGCTCACATCGCACGCACGCACGCACGCACGCACGCACGCACGCACGCACGCACGCACACACACACACACACACACACACACACACACACACACACTGTATACTTAAGTACAATCTTCAGGTATTTACTACTATTTCCCATTGTCAGTACTTTTACTTCTACTCCACTACACCTCAAAGGCAAATATTGTTGTATACTTTTACTCCACCACAATTATTTGAAAACTTTAGTTACTAGTTACCTATGCATTTCAGCCATTAGAAAATAGCAGATCTACAAGCTCACAATGCGTTGATATGCGACGCATTTTTCCAATGCGACGAATCTTGATACCAATATGTTTGTACTTTTACTCAAGTGAATGTTTAATTCAGGACGTTTACTTGTAACAGAGTATTTCTATATTGCAGTATTAATACTTTTACTTAAAGAGGTGGTGCCATGGTTTTGCACTTTTTCTGTTTTTCATGTGTCTATGAGGTTGATAGAACTTCATTAAGCCCTCTGGTGGTGTTTTTATGGTGTTTTATATCTTCTCTGACTATTTTGAGTTTCTACCTGGAGGCTGAAATCTTGAGGGTCAAACGTGCCAATAGAAAAACAGCCCTTTAGTGACATGGTAAAAATATACCCTCCCCCTCATTATCATAACACAACAGGTGTGGGCATGAGGAGGAGGAGGGACTAGGACAGGTGGGTGGTGCTAAGGTGGTGGAGGAGGTGCTAAGGTGAGAACCAGGTATACTTAATGAACTGGAGGCGTGTGCACAAAAAACTTAATTTTAACAATTTCTGTATACTTTTTTGAAAAAAATCTTCCTCCTAGTATAACCATAATACCTGATGATTATGTTTTAGGGGGGGAAAAAATCACTGAAAATCACGGCACCCCGTCTTTAAGTAAAACACTTTTTTACACACACACACACACACACACACACACACACACACACACAGATAACACAGTACACAGGCACACACACATAAACTCCATCGTTCCGTCAGTCTCCCATGTCACCAGTGGCCGGCCCGTTTGTGTACCCATTAACAGCAGTTAGTGGTCAGGGCCGCTCTGTTCCGTTCGGACCCCTCGGTCATAACTCAGCGTCCTCCCCCATCCGTCCCGGCAGGTGGCCAACATCTGGCCTCAGTCCCAGCATCTGGCCTGGTAGGGGACGTATAAGGCTGGTAATTAGAGAAGGGACCGTCGAGCAGAGAGTGTGGCAGCTCGGTGCACACTCCATTATAAAGCCATGCTGGGTAAACTTCTAGCTTATACCTCTGTATAACGTACCTTCTCTGTTCCACCTCTGGTATACCAGTGTTAATTTTGTAGACTAAAACCAGTGGTGTAAAGTAACTAAGTACATTTACGCAAGTACTGTACTTAAGTACAATTTTGATGTATTTGCACTTTACTCGAGTATTTCCAATTTCCAATACTTTTACTTCTACTCCACTACATCTCAGAGGCCAATATTATACGTTTTACCCCACTGCAATTATTTGAAAACTTCAGTCACTAGTTACTTTGCAGATTTTTATTATTATTACAAAACATACATTAACTCCTTCAGCCCTAAATACGTTTCGTCCATTTGAAAATAGCAGATGCGACACATTGTGAGCTTGTAGATCTGCTATTTTCAAAGGATTTTTATACATTTGAAAACTTGTGAAATGAGACCTTCTGAAAAATTTGTACTTTCTACTTTTGTACTTTAAGTACATTTTGATACCAATGCTTTTGTACTGTTACTCAAGTAAATTTTGATTACCAGACTTTTACTTGTAACAGAGTATTTATACTTGTTGTTGTTCAGGCAGAGTACTTCCGGAGAAGCGGACTGAGTGGCCCTGTCTTTCCCTATAGGACTGACCGTGGGTAGCTACCTGGGATGTAAGTTGGGGCTTGATCAACCCCGGCTGGGTCACCTGGGCGAGGGTGTATGTTGCGAGACCCGAAACACCCTATGACCCCAGGCTACAACACTGATGATACATCCCAGGTGCATCCATGTGATGTATTCTTTATAATATAATACATTGCAGTATTGATACTTTACTTGAGTAAAAAATTTGAGTTCTTTATCCACCACTGTACCTCTGTATACCATCTCTGTTCCACCTCTGGTTGACTAAAACTATGACGGAAAATGTTTTCACTGACGAAAATGAAATAATAACAAACTTAGCTATGATGACTAATGACTAAATATACTGACAATTTTGTCGTCAACTAATGAAAAATAGACAAAAATGTCAATGTGGACAAGAACTCCAGTAGAACTAAGAACAGTCATTTTATGCTCGGCTGTACTTGGGTGTCACACAGCGAACATAGCCGATCTCAGGCTATTTTCGGTAGCCGATCTACAAATCTACAATTATCAACAGTAGATTAAGTCAACTAAAACTAGACTAACAGACTATGACTAAATCAAAATTTGCTGTCAATGGTGCTTGGGTGGCGCAGTGGTAAAGTCCCTGCCCACCACCACTGAGGTTGTTCGAATCCACCGTGGTGCATCCGGCTTTGTCGGGCGTCTACACGAACACAATTGACCCATGTTCGGGGGAGGGAAGCTGGGCGGGGAGGAGGGTGATATCGGTCATTGCATGTAATCCTACGGGCTGGGGCGGCATCTGTCAGCGGGGAGTGTTGGGCGGGAGGCTCTACGTCCTCCCGGTGGGGGCTCCTCAGTCACTCACTGGGAGGTGAGTCAGGAGGATACAACAGCAGTGACAACACAGAAATGTGAGTGGGGAGGAATCAATTGGCACAACGACTAAATTGGGGAGAAAAAGGGGGTAAACAATAATTAGCTACTCCAAATAAATACAAAAAGTCCAATTCCCGAGCCCGACTGCCTTTGCTGCGTGTCACTCACCGTATCTCCAACCCTGTTTCCTGTCCTGTCTTCACTGAGCTATCCAACATAAAGGCAGAAAAGCCCACAAAAAATATTATAATGAAAATAAAAAAAGTGCAGTACTGGAGTATTAATGTGCTTGGTTACTTTCCACCGCTGGTAATTAGAGAAGGGTACACACTGTGCCAAACAGCGTGACAACCGCGGGGTTTCGCTCACAAAGGAACAATGTGGTCCACATCAATTATTACACCGGCATTAATCTTCAGGTTTATGGTGAAATGAAAGGCCTTCATGATGACAGCTCTGCTGAGGTAATGCAACAAAGACTAAAGAGCCCGACTGATGCCAGATTTTTGGGTCTCATGCCGATCGCAGTTAAGGAGAGGGAGCTTGTAGATCAACAAATACAAATGTTTGAAAACTTTTGTGTAACAGTAGTGGCTCAAAGCCGCTGCCTGATGACCAAAAAGCCTAAAATCTCCCCTCCCCCCGGCCAAGAGGGCATTCCCCTTTAGGCTATAGTGGATAAGATGTTTGGCTTTCCACGTGGGAGCCCCGTGTTCAAATCCCGGGTGTAAAGGTAATTTCAGACGGGAAGCGGCCGATGCGCCTATATATGTAATTCATTTTCAATGAGAGGCGGGCGATTATTTGGGACGCGCGGAGAAGTTGAGGGGCGGTGAGGCAGGCGAGCGCGGTCCCGTGAAATTATCGCACGCGTGCTCGTTTGTGCACGCGCGCACGGGCGGCAAAAGGGCTGGATTGTGGTGCGCTTTTGTTTTCACCGCACGGCGCAGGAGGACAAAACGACAATGATCGCGGCGCGATAACCGCTGATCCGAGCGGTAACGTCCGCGTGGACCGCTTCCCGTCACTTTCCTATAATAGGTATGCTTAAAATGGGGACGGCAGGTTGGAAGTTGTTAAAGGGGCATGAAACCATAGGCTGATTTTGTAGTTTGTTTTCCCCTTCAGGTTAATAACTACAGCAGGGTAAACACATGACAGGCTGCATAACACTGACCTTATAGTACACAGTGACGTAAGCAACACAGCTGCAGCTAATCACATTAATAAAGGGTGTGTTAGACTTTAGGTGTGTCAATACTGTCTATCTTGCCCTTGGCTCTGGACACGCCTATGAAAAACGAACACACTCGTTATTAACACATTGAGTTCCAAGGACGTAGATCTACGTCGTTTCAAATCCAACCGTTGAGTGCCATAAACGTTTCTTTTTTAAAAAATCCACAAGAGGGCGCTCTAACGCAACTTATGATGATCCCTCGACGCTGATAGAAGGAATGGACGGATGTGACGTCATCCCAAAAAACATCACTTCCGTCCATTCCTATATTAGGATTTGTAGAAAAACACTTCTAGGTCGGATTCTTTTATTTTTTTTGTGAAAATTTGCCATTTTCAACGGGCGATAGCAACAAAATGGCCGATCGTGGTAAAAAAGTTTTTGTCCCAGTGGATAGACGACACCCTCCCCCACCCACCGTGACACTTTTTCTTCTGCGGCTCTCCAAAGATCGTCAAAACACGGTAAAAAACGCTTGGCACCTCAACGGAGGAAGCGAATGCTTAGCACCTGGCACTCAATGTGTTAATTACATTCCCCTTTAAAAAGTGGCATGTCGTTAAAAAAAAGAGGAAAATAATGACCGATATATCGCCCAGACCGATGATATCGGTCTATAGCCATGATTAGTTAGCATAATGGGATTACCATAATGGGACATGTATGCGTGCATATGAAAAATAATCCCCCTCAGCAGCCATACACCTACCGTTCTGCGCCGAGCAGAGGAGTAGTAAAACTCTCACCTCACACCTGGATGTGTGGCCTCTCACCCTGTCACCCCCTCACCCTGTCGCCTTGCAACTCACACAGCCTCGGCCGCAAAAGAAAATGAGGTCTCTGGGACTGATTCATCGGGCAGCTGCAACCTAAAAAGGCCCTCCGGAGAGGGGGGGGGGGGGGGGGGGGGGGGGGGCGCGTCCAGGGGTCAGTGCCCGGTGGACGGTGAGCCGAACAGGGGCCCGCAGACACAAATAAAAGCCCCTGAAGCCTGACAACTTCCTCAAGCCTGCTCCAACGTTAGAACAACTAACTGCTCCAGACGTTTGGGGTTTCCCCCGGGGAACCGTTATCCGTTTATTAAATCCATTTCTTGTTTCCCGTACGTCTTCCTGCAGATTTTCGAAGGACTTGACTTTAATGTCCCACCAAGGAGTGACTCAACAAAACCTGGAGTGGCTGCCACCGCTCCTTCTCACACCCGTCCATGCAAGACTGTTGGCTGAGCGGAGACATCGCATTGTGTCACCGGTGTTCTAACGCTTTCCGAAAAACGCTGATCTCTAAGCTCACAACGCGACGCATCCGCGGTGCGTTGCGAGCTTATAGATCTTATAGATAAATCGGGGGTTTGAAAGTTACTCTTCGGTCACCGTTCCGTTCCCACGTCTCGTGACAAATTTGTGGGTCTCATACCGCCCGTTTGAGACACTCCTTTCAAGGACAATCCAGATGAGCTCAAATTTGCTCATCTTGCGGAAGCAAGACTGTTGGCTAAGCGGAGACATCGCATTATGTCACCATGTGTCTCGTTTCACACCGGGATCCACGATTTGAACGTTAAGTCAGGACCCAACGGTCTAATTTATGCTCTGTTGCTTTCCGAAAACCACTGATCTTTCAGCTTATAGATTATTATTAACTATAGATAGTTTCAGAGCTTTTTCAGAGCTGTTTTTCGTCATGCTACGAACTACGAAATATAAATTGGGGTTTTGAAAGTTGCTCTTGGGTCACTGTTCCGTTCCCACGTCTCGTGACAAATGTGTGGGTCCCTCACCGCCCGTTTCAGACACTCCTTTCAAGGACGATCCAGATGAGCTCAAATTTGCTCATCTCGCGGACGCCACTTTACCCATGAGGCCGCGCTGTGGGGCTGGAGGCTGCTGGGTAATGGAGGCGGCGAGCAGAAGGAGGTCACATTGATTGATAAAGCATGCTTTTGGACTGCATTGTGCTTGTTTTTAGATATAGCAGGACATCGCATGGAGGCCACCGAAGGGAAGACAGGACGAGAGACGAGAGAGATGGTCGTATGCTGGAGGGCCAGTGGTTCTCAAACAATGGGTCGGGACCCATTTTTGGGGTCGCGGACCCATTTTTAGTCAAAAGTCAAAAATCCCTTTTCTTTTTCGTTTTCTAAATATATTTTTTATGAACAATAACAATCATTTTTTTCAGAAGAAAATACAACTTTTTAAAATAATAAAACATTCCATGAATTGAAAAGAAAAAAAGACAAAACTGTTGAGATGTTGCGAAAATAGCAGATCTGCACTGAGTCAGACACTGTAAGCCCACACCCCCCTCCACGGTGCTGATAGCCAAAAAGTGCATCCATCCTCATCCAACATGCCCCCCTTGACACCACCCCCCTCTACACGCACACACACACGCACACCAGCACCCAGAACAGGCCTCTGTCTGTGTCCTGAGTGCAGAAATGAGGGAAGCTGTGAGGGTCTCTCCTCTCCCAGCAGGGACTCCGTCAATATGTCACCGTTGTCACATCTGCCAGTCGGCTGCGTTTGTCAGCAAAATGTTTTTTGTCGTTGGGATATTTTTTTCTGTCGCTGTCGCTGAAAACATAAACGTCATCTTTGGCCAAGTTTTCATGTGAGGACAATACTGCTGGCGGGACAGAGGGTTGTCTTGTGATGAGTGGTGTAACATTTACTGAAGTACTGTACTTAATTAAGTATAATTTTTTGATATTTTTTTTACTTTAATGGAGTATTTCCAATTTTCACTACTTTTACTTCTACTCCACTACATCTTAGAGGCAAATATTGTACTTTTACTCCACTACAATTATTTGAAAACATTAATTACTAGTTACTTTGTAGATTTTGATTATTATTACCAAACATACATTAACCAGTTCAGCCCTATATACATTTTGGCCATTTGAAAATAGCAGATCTACAAGCTCACAATGCGACACATTTTGAGCTTGTAGATCGGCTATTTTCAAAAGATTTTTGTACATTTTATACATTTGAAAACTTGTGAAACGGGACATTCTGCATAATGAGTACTTTGTACTTTTGGTATTTTAAGTACGTTTTGATGGCAATACTTTTGTACTTTTACTCAAGTCCAATTTTAATTCCGGACTTTTACTTCTAACAGAGTATTTCTACATTGCAGTATTGATACTTTTACTTAAGTGGAAAATGTGAGTACTTTTTCCACCACTGGAAGACAGTACTGCTGGTGGGACAGAGGGTTGTCTTGTGACTATTATTTATACACACAACCCCTACTGTTGTTATGAATGGGCGGACGTGTCATTAGTTAGTTAATGAATTTGTCATTAATTATGTTAATGTGAGTGCCATTTAAGGGCTCTATGCACAGCGGTCATATTGGAAAGAAATTGGGCCTCTCCCATACTTCCTTCACAGGTCTTACCAATTATACTAATGAAGGCTCTGTTCCATTTAGTGTAGCACGGTGGTTCGCAAACGTAATTCCAAGGACCCCCATAACTCTGAGAGTGTACAAATTGACCCTTAAGGGCCCATTGGGTTCCATTTGTACACTCTCAGAGTTACACACCCGTAAGGGTCCATTTGGAACCCCCTTCAAGGAACCATGAGGGTCCCTGGACCACACATTGAGACCCACTGGTGTAGCAGAGTGTTTCCAGTGAGACAACACCCTGACTCTGTTAGACCAGAATGGAACAGAGCCTTCATTAGTATCATTGGTAAGACCTGTGAAGGAAGTAAGGAAGAGGCCCAATTTATTTCCAATATGGCTGCTGGGCATAGAGCCTATTATGTTAACTCACTCACTGCCACATAATTAGTTAATCCGTCTACCGTCCCCTTGCCAGTGAAAACGGCGATTTTACTCTACCTTTGATTTTTTTTGGAATATTCTCCGTGACCTCCTTCCTCAGGGAGATAGGCTCATTACACGCACAGGAGTCCGGTAGAATCGAAAAATATAAATTTGAGGGCCGCGATCCTCCATTCCAGAGCTATGGCCGTCCGAATGTGGCATGTTTGTTTGAAAAACGCTTAGAAAACAACAGAAATCCGAGAAAAAAAAAGACTTTTATAAATCCTTTAACATGAAAGGAGGCAAGCTTGTTCTTTTTTTTGTGGTCACGTAATTTCTGGGTGTACTCTTCTTCGGTGGTGCTTGGGATGGCATTAGGAGGTGAAGCGGCGAACAGTCGACGCCAGCGTCCTCACTTTTCCCACATTCACACACAAATGGTGGCAAGCTAGCGCTGACCAACTCATTGGAGGCAATGTAGGGTTCAGTGTCTTGCCCAAGGACACTTCGACACCAACTCTGGGGGAGCCCGGGATCGAACTGCTTTACCGGCCTCTCTACCCCTGAGCCACTGCCGCCCATTGCATGCCAGGCGAGCGCCCTCCGGTCCGTATTGTTATACTGCTGTCTGTTTGAAGATGTTTTTACTCCAATTTGCAAGTGCATTCCTCACTGATTTACATTTTCTCATCTGTGAAACCTCCTACTGCACATTTATCACACTTTTAAATCTGATGAATGAATTCACAACCATGTTTTTCTTACCATTATAAATCTAATGCAAAACACAGAACCAACAGTGTTCCTCATTGATTCAATTAGCCTGTCATTAGCCGGCGTTTTGGTTCCCAATCATCCGGGGTGGCTTGCACCAGATAGTTTTAAGGATACTGTGTTTGAATACATGTTCACAGCGGGATCAATATAGCTGAATATTAAATGCATGTCCACTCAATCCACTCATTTGAAACCTAATTGGCCCTGCCAATTAGAGTAATTAGAGTAAGCCAAGTATCTACTTCCTGTCTGGTTTGAAGTGCCGTAATAAATCATATTATGGAATCTCACACTGTAAGTATTTATTATGTATAATTAATCATTGCTGATCAGTGGTGGTAAGTAACTTACAGTAAGTGCATTTACTCAAGTACTGAGTACTCAAGAACAATTTCTAGGTATTTCTTGAGTATTTCCACTTCTTGACACCTTTACATCTCAGAATAAATTGTTTTCCTCAAAACGTTTTACTCCACTACATGTATTTGACGGCTCTAGTTAACTCGTTACTTTGCAGATTTAGATTAGAAATTAGATACAATTATTACACCAAAATCTTAAACTTTTTTATTTTCTGAAAATAACCCAAGTATAAAATAGGGCTAATAAGTGGATAATGATCAATAATTGTAATCAAATATGACATGATATTTATGATTCTGAAATGGGCATTCTGCATATTGAGTACTTGCATTTTCATGACTTTAAGTATAATTTGATGCCAATACTTGTGGTACTGTAGTCTCTCTCTCTCTCTCTCTCTCTCTCTCTCTCTCTCTCTCTCTCTCTCTCTCTCTCTCTCTCTCATATATATATATTTTTTTATTTACTTGTAGCAGTATTTCTACATTGTGGTATTGCTACTTTTACTTCTGTTCAGTACACACATTGTGTGACCAGGCAGTACACTCCGTGCATTCTGGTGTATTCCACGAGAGATGCTCTCTTTTCAGACAGCAGATGGTTGCAGTTGTGCCAGTTGCTAACTAGCACACGCAGCCATTATGTGCCATGATAAAGTTGTTTGAGCGGCTGAGAGCCTGTCATTAGGGCTTTAATTAACGGTAGCCTGGGTGGCTGGCTGCTGCTCCTGTGTGCCAGGGCTGCGTGCGGATCCCACACACCCCAGTGGGACCTTTCACAAGCCACATGTACGCCACATGACAAGCATTCTTTTCTACCACTTTCCTGTAAGTAATTTAGTTGAGTATACACGAAAAACACAATGAGACACTACTGCAGCATAGACACGCACGCACACATGCATTGCACGCAAGCATGCGCGCACACACACAAACGCACACGCACGCACGCGCGCACACGAGCACGCACAAAACAGACAGGTTCGAATTTGTATACTGGTGAAGACATCAACATTTTAAGAAAGGTGATTTTATGAATGCCATATTTACAAGTTTTCTTTTGCCATTTTCAACCATAAGCCTGCATGTATAAATCGGGCATGACTTTAAACCCTAAACTTAAAGGGATAGTTAACCCCAAAAAATACTTTTTTCTATGGATTAGTCACCCCATGGAGACTTGAATTCATGGATATTTTTTGGTTTTTGTCGCATTTCTTAGCCAATAATTTGATGACCAGCGGACCGGTAGGTAGTGATTCTGTGTCTCCTGGAACCGCTGCTGGTCATCAAATTATTGGCTTAGGTCTTAGGAAAACAAAAAACTAAGAATATCCACGGTCCTCTCCATGGGGTGACGATAGAAAAAAAGTCATTTTGGGGGTGAACTATCCCTTTAACTTCTAAATGTCTAGTCCTAACTCCAACCTAACTCCAACCTGAATCTTTTCCTAATTATAGACTCTAACTCTAAATGTTTGTTGTTGTTTTTTTGGTCTATTTCTGAAGTTCTACTATACTTGGGGACATTTGGTCCTCACAAGTATAGTAATACAAACACACACACACACACACACACACACACACACACACACACACACACACACACACACACACACACACACACACACACACACACACACACACACACACACACACACAGGGAGGCGACCAGTGTGGTCTTTGTGCGGTCAGATGTGTACAGTGTAGATGAAGTGCAGGCTGACAGTAGCATTTAGCTACTGTACATTAGAGGCACCCAGGCCCACCCTCCCTCACACACCACACTCATTTTGGTCATTCATTTTGCATCGAACAGCAAACCCCTCGTTTTTACTACATTTCTACACCGAAAACAGATTCCGAGTTACAATATTTTGGCCATTTTCAGCACCCATTTAGACCCGGAAAGTATCTGTGTCATTTTAGATTTCTTTGGCTATCCAAAAATAGCAGATATACAAGCGCGGCAAAATCTTTGAAAATATATTTTTTCAAGCGAACATTTGCAAAATATTTTGTTCCAGGGACTTCCAGAAGCAAAGATTTGAGTTAAAAAAATAATCTACGTATTCAAAGATTAGCACAAAATGTTAAAGATTTTAAAAAAAATAGCAGATCTACAAGCTCGTAGCGCGGCACTTGGGCTCGCTACGAGCTTGTATATCTGCTATTTTTGAATAGCCCAAAGTATAAAATAATGGTTATAGCTAAAAGCCTAAAATGACACTGTATGCGTTCCCGGTCTGAATGTGTTAAAGGTGCTCTAAGTGATATTGTGTTGGTTAAAACAAAAGAGACAGGGAGACCCCTGTTACTGAACAAACACTCTATAGTGTTTGTTCAGTAACAGGGGTCTCCCTGTCTCTGCTATAGAGTCTATACGGCAATGATTACTCTCACAATATAGAGCTATGTAACACTTATTTTATGTAGTCAGTCGTATTACATCTCATTAACAAAAACATATCACTTTCTACACCTTTTTAATAGACAAACCAAGGAGAGGAATATTCCTGTGTGCGATCACTTAACATTTGTCCCTTCCTTCCACAACAAACTGCTGATACAATCTGGAGGAACAGGACAAGTGGAGAGCCTGGTGTGTACACAGTACAGTATGTGCTGCTGGCCTAGTTTTGGGGGTTTAATAAAACATGGCTGCATGGCGATGGAAACGGGTCCTGAGGCCGATCGGAGATCTGTGGCCCCTAGAAACCATCCACGAGGGTGGCTTCACATGTTCCAATGTTCAACGCTAAACACACAATTAAATGCTTAATCGCAATTATTTGAGTGACAATGAATCGTCAACTTAAATTTGTAATCATGACAGGCCTATGTACCTGATCTTATCGAATTCATTCTGGTATTTATAATAGTTATCATTAGTATTATTATAATTTTTTTGCTTGTAGTCAAATACCCATGTATGATCTAGGACTGCTGAAGTGGTCCAGCGGTTTGTGAGATTAGCTCCAGACAAACACACAAACGCGTGCGCGCACACACACCACACAGCACACACACACAGCACATGCACGCACGCACGCACGCACGCACGCACGCACGCACGCACGCACGCACGCACGCACGCACGCACGCACACACACACACACACACACACACACACACACACACACACACAGACAGATCCCTTCATTTGGCAGGAGTCAGTTAGACAGACAGACAGACAGACAGACAGACAGACACACAGTGATTGATTGAGTATACATTATTAGCCAGCAATGTAAACAGCACGAGGTACAGTCAGACGTTTAGGCTAGATAGAAGGATAACACAGCAATGGCCTGGGGACTTGTTTCCATTGTGGTCCTGTGTATTAAATGTTTAAGGGATGGTGTCAGGGCATTCCACATTTTGGTGGCAGAGTAGTAGAAAATAGATCGTTGTCGCTCCCTCTAGTATTATGGCCGTCACTCACTTTGGAGAAATAGTTTGTCAGGTATGGTATTGAGGACTTTGCCACCTTTGACTATCTTAAATACCACTCCCATTTTGGTATTGCTTAACCCTGTCTTCTACCCTGAGCCATCACAGACTGGCCAGACTGACAGACACTCTTATAGACAGCTAACATCCAGCAGAGCCACGCTAAGAGAGTATCTAAGAAAAACAACTAAGAAACTAAGAGGCATAACAGAAGTTTTGATGCCCATTATATCAGCCATGCCATGGTGTGGCATGCCATGCCACTCCATGGCATGGTTTGGCATGTCATGTCACATGGCATCTATGGTATGCCACTCCATGGCATGGCATACCATTTCATGACATGCCATACCATGGAGTGAGTATGTTGTAGTGTGTTCTGCTTTCATAAAACACAACAATATACAAGGTATAGAAACGTGTTTTTGGTTAGCATTGTATTTGAAGAAGTAGACATACAGTATTCGTTAAGCATACAGTACATGTGCATTATTCACATTTTAAAAAGCACACCCCATCGTCACAGGGATGATAAACGCTTTCCGAGTGAACATTCGACGTTGTCACTGAATTATGAACACAATAAATGAGCTAGATTAGCCGCTCTTTCAATCAATGCGTAGAGAGAGATTGATCGAGCCTCCGGGTCCATTTATAGATTGTTTTGTGGAGTGTTCCCGGGCCGTGTTGCTGCTGAAGCAAAACGCTTCTGGTGTAAAAAGGCCTGCTGCCTTTGCCTTCTGTTACACATAACTTACGCCGCAGTGCTAGAATATAGTGCGTAGAGCAACCCTGTTTATATCGACGACACTTCCATTTAATCCATTAAGAACGGGAACGCATCTGTGTGTCATGTATGTTTCGATTTCTTTGGGCTAGTGCCGCGCTATGAGCTTGTAGATCTGCTCTTTTTATTCCAAAAATTTTGATAATTTTTTGCTAATCTTTGAATATGTATATATTTTTTAAGCGAACATTTGTAACTCGAAAGAAGTTTTTTGAAAAAAAAATCTCAAGGTTTTTTCATGTCAAGGACCTACACAAATTATGTGTATTTAGCCGCGGACCTCAAAATATGTTTTTCCCCCAGAGACCCCCCAGAAGCAAAGATTTGAGTTAAAAATGTCTTTAAAAAAGATACATATTCAAAGATTTACACACATTTTTACCTTTTTCCAAAAAATAGCAGATCTACAAGCTCATAGCGCGGCACTCGGTGCCGCGCTATGAGCTTGTATATCTGCTATTTTTGAATAGCCCAAAGTATAAAATAATGGTTAAAGTGGTTACGCAGATGCGTTCCCGATCTATACGGGTTAATCACTGGCAGGCAAAAGCAGGGAGCCAGCCAGCCTCGCTTGCAGAAGGCTGACATCAGTGAAGTATCATTCCTCACCAGGCTGTGTGATCCCGATACTAACAAATTAGGAACCATTGTATAATGAGAGAAACAGACAGACAGACAGACAGATTAGACAGGCGGAGAGAGAGAGAGGCTGAAAACGTAGAAGGCCAATCTCTTAACAAAGCAAAGTGTTTTTTCTCTTTGGTTTTGACTGATGGCTGTTGTGTTAGACGGTTGCAGTGTGATTAGTGCAGAGCGAGTGGGATATCCAAACACCGGGAGCTGTGTGAATTAGCGCTGTACGGCCCTGCTAACAGGCCTCAGCAGGGTAAATGAAGATGGATGAGCCTACGCGCTGGAAAACATTCCCCCCGGTCGGTCGGTCGGTCAGGAGGCCTGGCATTCACAGGCTGCTGCTGCCTCTCAAGAAGAGCTCTGTCTCTCCTGTTACGATCATTGATTGATTGATTGAATACTTTATTAGTCAGAAATGTTAACTTTTTTCTTCAGTTTTACAATAGTAGCGGTTCGGGCCGCTAGGTGGCCCTCACTTCTATAGTGGCCTGGCCCGCACATCGACAGTAGAGACTAATCGTTTATAATGTTTGGAGTTTATTTGGAATAAGAGTAAATGTTTTTTTGTATCTAATTTTTTTATCCCACGATTATGTAACCCTTTTTTTTCACCCGGTGCCAATTATCTAAGTGATCCTGGGCACTACACTCCCCCCACCAGCCTAGGGAGCCCAGGGCCGAGCTCAGGCCTCCTTCAATGCATGAGAGCCAACTGACCTTCTTTTCACCAGAGTTTCCCTGGTAGGACGTAGCGTGTGGAAGAAACACGTTATTCCAACCAGTTCCTGTCCCCTCCATCAGGCGCCCCGGCTGTCATGGGGGAGGCGGTATAGCGACCAGGATTACTACATGTTTTTGGGGAGTATTAACTACCCTAGGAGACACGGGGAGAACATGCAAATCCACACAGATAGGCCCTTTCGCCAATCCCCCCTAGGGTATGAGCGCTGATGATGCGGAGGAGAAGACACGCCCCTCAGCGCCCACAGCAGCGCTACTGACTGCGCCACCGACCATGCCCCCCGAGTAGTAGTAAGAGTAAACGTTTTATTTTGAGAGAGGTAACCGGAAGTGGTATTCAGTCTCACTCCGTCTGAGGTCACAACCTAAAGGTTTGCTGGTACATGAGGCAAAATATGGGCCAAATAACGGATACAAATGTATACTGAACAATTGACAGTACACTATCCAAAGGCTCCGGGCATGATAGATTTTTAGGCCGAAATGTGGTGGAAATTGGAGACGTGGTCTGACTGGACACTGGGTCGTGGACAAAGAACAACTTCGATATAAAGAATATGATGGTTTGCTGAAGGGAGAGGGGAGGGGGACGTCGGTATGCGTATATCTCGGGGGTAACAGCCTAAATATTGTGCATGCATTCAATCCAATTGTGTGTAATGCGATCGCCATCTCCGCCATTAACGGGCTGTTGTTTCAGAAATGAAATCTCCCAGGCAGCCACGGCCCGGTCATTAGATGGACATTATCTTCCAGCCCGCCCGGTGGAAGGTCAGACAACATGTGTTGACTGCCTGTACTGTACTGTACATGTGCCTGCTTCCCTCCCGTCCTCAGGACGGAATTAATTTGCAGCAATAACTGCAAAGTTGCAATTTCCTGTAATTTGGTAGGAAGGGGGGGGGGGGGGTTGCTGCTGAGGAGACTCTCTATGGGAAACAGCCAGGCAGCAGGCCTGTCTTTCCAGCGTTGCCAAGTCTGCTTATTATAAGCACATGGATTAAAGTTCTCAGTCGCCACGGCCGATTTCAGTCATTTGGATTGCATAGAAGCCGGTATGTCTTCTATGGAAGCATGTTGCACAGCGTAAATAACCACATTTACAAGCTCTCTGAGCTCTTGTAGATCGGCTATTTTCGGTTCTTATTTTAAGATTAGAGTATTTGAAGTGGGCAAACAGTCAATATGTTCAGAAGCATCTTCCATAACATCTTAATAGTCTCAGATATTTCACATATTTCATATAAAAGCAAAGGCTAAAGCCTCAATCTGTGATTTCTTCACCCAGTTGGCAGTATGTAGAATAGCAGGAACAATATTACTAAAACTTCACCTAATTGTTTAGGAAACATCGCTAGCTCCTTTCACACTGTTTCACAAATCGCTTATCATTAGGATTTGGTCGTTCAAACATTTTCAGTCGTGAGATTTTATTTTGCTTTAATCCATGTCGCAACTTTGGGTTTGTTTTTGTGGAAATATATGTGACCTCTTCTATCCTGTCCTGCCTGCTGTATCACCAAGGACCGACACGAAACAGGTGCTGGAGCAATAGAGTGTGGTTTTATTCTGTAAACACAATTTGGGACACACAACCACAGCAGCTCTTTAGGTACAGACAGTCTTTGGTCACTTTCATAAAGGATTCCTCTGGACTGAGGACTTATCAAACATGGATGGTATAGTGGAATTAGTTTTACACAAAGTCTGACAAAAATGCAAATAATAAAATAAAATAAATTCCTTATAAAATACATTAATTCAATGTCACAATAATACATTACAACATAGCAGAATAACCTTTTCCCTCTAAAGTCTTTGGTCACCTGTTCAGGGACAGCATGTTCCATGTTAGTGGCTCTTATATAACAGCAGATAGCTTAGCATATGCTAATCGTTTTTAACCATGAAATAACCAATTCCATAAAATGAAATATAAAAACGAGTGTTACTAGACAACAAATAATAAACACAAGAGCATATTTTTGGCCACTCTAATGAAACACAGATAATGTTAATTAATTATTTAGAGTCTGAGCAGACAGGAGACCATCTTACTTTCATAAAGGATTCCTCTGGACTGAGGACCCACAATGCAACACAACAAATTCAGAATAAAATGCATCACATACAAAAGGGAATTAAATAGCTATGGCTGTGTCCCAAGTTTAACATAATTGAACAATAAATAAAGTATGTGTTAACACTGTTACATATATATATATATATATATATTTTTGCGCTTGTTTTGAAAGTGTAGTTGTGTATTTGAGCTCCCTACTAGAGCCCTGCGCGGGCATGCTTTCTTAATCCCTCTCCTGCCCACTCCTGTTGGATTTCTGACCACTCCCCAGGTTTAATCCCATTTAGTTTTTTTTTAATGTAATCCCATTTAGTCCCGCATCATCCCGCGATAATTATTAAGAGTGCCAAGTAAACCCTGGCACACAGCCCTAGTTTTCTTACCTCCCATCTCCGCATTGTAAGCTTGTAGACTAATTTAGCTTTTTTTCCACGGACTCTGATCAACATATTGTCGCTGTCGGCCCGAACCCTCTTATCTCCAGGTATACAGAATATAGAGTTGTAAGTAGTTACGTCACAGATAACGTCTTCCTTTTTTCTGTCCACCATAGCGTTCATATTTGACGAGGTCACTTTAATTGACCCGTACTATTAATACATCCTTGATTCTGACCCATATCTGGCTCTTCATCAGATAAGACTCTCCTTCTCTTCTCCCTGTGCTGTAATTTGCTCTTCTGCAAATTAGGCTAATAATGTCCTACATGCTGGCCCTCAGGCGCTATACCCTTCCTCCTCCCTCTCTCCCTTTTCTCATTCCCTCTCTCCAGTGGTGGAAAAAGTACTCACATTTCTACAAGTAAAAGTGTCAATACTGCAATGTAGAAATACTCTGTTACAAGTAAAAGTCCGGAATTCAAAAATTACTTGAGTAGTACAAAGGTATTGGCATCAAAATGTACTTAAAGTACTGCGGTTCTGTTAATTATATCGTATTAATATTGTACCATAATCAAAATGATGTTTTAATAAAAACAAAGTTAAAATCTTTAGTTACAAGTTACTGTGTAGATTTAGATTATTGATAAGTAAGCAAGCCCTATTTTATAATAAATAATAATAAATAATAAAATGGCTGCAAAGAGCTGTTAAAAAAAAAACAAAAAAACTTTTGAAAAACGACTTTTACTTTTAGTACTTTAAGTATACATTTTTACTTTCACGTAAGTAAATACAGGACTTTACGGGACTTTATTTTCTACATTTTAGTATTGCTTAACACTGGACAAGAACTGTACAAGTGGGCTAAAGATATTCTTGTTGTGTAAGCCAGAACCAGCTCACACACGCACGCACACACGCACGCACGCACGCACGCACGCACGCACGCACGCACGCACGCACGCACGCACGCACGCACACACACACACACACACACACACACACACACACACACACACACACACACACACACACACACACACTGCTTCAGAAGTGCTGGTCTACTTTTCTTTTTTACAAACCCACTCAATAATTCAGTGTTTTTTTTCTTTTCATTCATGGAAACTTTGAATTGGATTAGTTTTTTGAAGAAAAGTTTACGACCCGGGTAACTTCTGAAGTTACCGATCCCCCATTTAGGCCGTGTGGTGACCCTCCAAATTTTTTAAGAAGCAGAGATTATTTAGGTCCACTTGATGGGAACGAAACTGAAGGAAAGGGAGCTAAACAATACGGCCTAATTAAAGAGCTCTTCTTGAAAGAACTTTGGGCGAGTTGTCCACACCGTCGTATCACTACATATACATCTGCCATAACACAAGATCAGGTTATAGCTGTAACTTTGAATTTAGTGAGAGATAATAATGAGAGACCAGACATGAGCCCCTCTCTCTCACACTCACACACACACACACACACACACACACACACACACACACACACACACACACACACACACACACACACACACACACACACACACAACACACGCACTCTTTCTCTTTGAGACCTATAATCATGTCTTCCTAGCTAACGAGGTTCTTGTTGCCGTGCGTCACGTGTTCTGCAGCTAAATCATGTCTCCATTGTCCTCCTATGGCCACCTGGGAGACTATTCAACCTGTCCCTCTCATTATCTCTCTGACACCTCTGTGTGTGTGCTCAGAGTGAACACACGCACACACACACACACACACGCACACGCACACGCACACACACACACACACACACACACACACACACACACACACACACACATACATGGTTGTGGGCTTGTAGGCTTTGTGGGCTTGTGCATCGACAATACCGTTGTGCATCGAAGCATAACTCAGTCAGCATAGACATAGGCATAGAAAGTGAAGCTCACCAGTTGGAATGAGCAGCAGCAGTCAGTACAGTTCTATGTGTATGGATATTTATGCGCTGTGCGCTGCAAGCCAGTGCACACTTTGCATTGAAGAGTGAACTATACGCATGCGCAAACTAACATTGCGAGTCAATGGTAAAGATGTTTGAGCACAAAGCATTAAGTTTAGGCACAGTAGAACGTTTTTTATCTTCATTAATCTATCTCATGGTAGATTATACATTTCACTCTCTAGTCATTAGCTATATAATATTTACCTTGTTGGTTTGATCATTTAAAAATAAATATAGAATATATTTTAAAGTAATATTTATTCAAGGAAGATATAGGTTTAGGAGAGGTGGTGCGGCACACTAGCGCCCTCTATAGGATCTATGCACACAACTCAGACACGCCTCTTCCGCGTTCTGCTCGGGCCGCTGGTCCATTTCCGGTCCTGGTCAACAGCAATGATAGTGGTTGTACAGTCTTCATATTGTAGCAAACAAAACGGTATAAACTACATTGTTTTATTTGATTATTTTATGTCATGTTCTTTTATACTTTTTATTATGTGTGTGTCGACTTTTACATGACGCAATGACTTCTAAACGTCATAAAATCTCCTTTCAAAAACGGGAGGACAGTTCTGCAACATACCACTGCTGTGTCCCACAATGTACCGCCTCAGCAAAGTTCAACTCTGTTCTCAGTTTCCACCGATTTCCAAAAGACAAACAACAGGAGAAGCGGTGGGTAACTAATATCAAAAGAGACAACTTTACAATCACGGAGAAAACAAAAGTCTGCAATAGACACTTTGAGAGCACAGACCTGATCGAGCCTGCAAATGCATCTTCACGTAGGCGTCTTAAAAATGGGTCTGTCCCGGTGCTTTTTAAGTGGAATGACTTTAACCTACTGTACCTACCCCTCGGCCCGGGGTTTGGCAAAGGAAAGAGCGGCCGAATACTGAGATAATAAGCCAAAAGGAGGACCCCCCTATGGAAATAGATTATCAAGACCACGACTACTGTTCCAGCCCTGAGCCTTCTGCACTTGATCTCGCCCTGGAACATGGAACATATAGCAGAGCTAGAGAAACAGATGTTGGACATGTCCATCAGCAACAAATTTGGCTTGGAACGCTTTGCTGCTTCAGACGATGACATAAGGTTTTTCAAAAGGTAAGCTAAAATGCCAACTCTCTTCTTTCCCCCGACACGGTCGAGGCAGAAGGCCGCCACCCTAGAGCCTAGGGTCTGCCTGACGTTTCTTCCAGTTAAGAGGGAGTTTTTCGTTGCCACTGTCGCAAAATTGCTTGCTCAGGGTGGGATGTCGGGTCTCTTCTCTACATGTAAAGTGTCTTGAGACAACTTGTTGTGATTTGACACTTTAATAAAATTGAATTGAATTGAATTGAACAGTGTTGGATTTATGTAAAATTATTTATTCTGTAAACATTGGCCTTGATTATTTGGTCATTTTATGTACCCTCTTTCATATACTGCATGATGTATATGCGGTGGTTCGCAACGGTCCTTGAGGGGGTCCCCAGATAAATTATGTTATGATGGATAGTTATGAACCGATCGGATGTGGCTGTAACTCTGAGAGTGTGTACAATACAAATGGAACCAAATGAACCCTTACGGGTGCATTTGGTTCCATTTGTACACTCGCAGAGTTATGGTTGTCCGTGGGCTAATGCAGGGGTTCTCAAAGTGGGGTCCGGGGACCCCCAGGGCCCTATATGCATCGGCTATTTTCAAATGGGGGTCCACGGCCAATACCATGTTAGCTCAGTCAGACCCTGTGCAGATGTCATGGGTCTGACTCTTGTCTATTGTTTTTATTCTATTACTTTATGTATTATTATTCTCTCTACACCAGTGGTTCTCAACCAGTGGTCCTTGGGGGGGTACCAGGGGGTCCCCAGCGAAATTAGTTAACATAGCATCACAATCATTATAACTTAGCTTTAGCTTTGGCTATTCAAAAATAGCAGATCTACAAGCTCGGTGATCTATGAGCTTGCTCTGCTATTTTTGAAAAATCTTGAATACGAATGTGTGCATATCTTTGAATGTATATAATTTTAATATATTATTAAATTGTATGATAATAAATATATATATATATATATATATATATATATATATATATATATATATATATATATATATATATATATATATATATATATATATATATATATATATATTATATTATATTATATATATATTATATTATATATATAATAATATATATATATTATTATATTATTATATAATATCATATATATATATATAATATTATATATATAATGTTATAATATATATTATAATATAATAATATATATTATTATATTATTATATAATATCATATATATATAATATTATTATATATATATATTATTATATAATATCATATATATATAATATTATTATATATATATAATATAATATATAATATTATAATAATATAATAATATATATATTATTATATTATTAACAAAAATTATAATATATTATAATGATATAATATTATATATAATTATAGTAATATAATAAAATATAATTATATAATATTATATATAATTATAATTATATAATATATATATATATATATATATATATATATATATATATATATATATATATCATTATATATATATATAATAATAATTATTATAATATATATATATATATAATTATAATATTATAATATATTATAATATTATATAATTATATTATAATATTATAATAAATTATAATATATTATAATATTAAAATATTATATTATATTAAAATATAATATAATAATATACTTATATAATAATAATATTATATTATTATAATATATTAATATATTATATATTATTAATATATTATTAATATTATTAATATTATTATCAATAATAATAATAATATTATTATATTATAATATTATATATATAATATTATAATATTATATATCGTTGCTGTCCGGCAGTAAGTGAAATATATATATATATATATATATATATATATATATATATATATATATATAATATATATATATATATATATATATATATATATATATATATATATATATATATATATATATATTTTACTTATAATGTATTTACTCATAATTTTAATATGCGTACATTATACCTATGAACCTGATTATCTGCAATGTAGTACAGCCTATTGACACCTAATACATTTACATTTTCTCCCACAGGTTTGCAACTCATGCTCACCTGATGGCCTTTTGGAGGCAGATAGAGCCAGCAACACACAGGATGCTCACCTGTACAAAAGCTCAGCCTGCAGCTAAGACTACTCATTTACAGTCTCAACAACCCATTGATGAGTTTTTTTCTGTTCATGAACTATCTGTCGTTGGGTCTGATGCAGAAAGATCTGGCCCATAGATTCAAAATCCACCAGTCAACAGTGAGCCGCATCATCAAAACATGGGTTAACTTTCTTTACACTGTACTTGGAGCTGTAGGCATTTGGATGTCTGAGGAAGCCGTAAAGGCTCACTTTCCACAACTACTCTGATACACAGGTGGTGTTGGACTGCACTGAAATGCGTTGCCAAACACCAAACTCTCTTCTCCTTCAGAGTGAGGTGTTCTCTAACTACAAATCACATTGCACCTTTAAAGGGTTAATTGGAATTGCCCCTCATGGTGCAATAACCTTTGTGTCAGCTCTTTATGCAGGCTCCATCAGCGATAAAGAGATCCTGAAGCAGAGTGGCATCGTGCCTCTCCTCAAACCAACAATGGCCATCATGGTAGACAAGGGTTTCCTTGTGGAGGACTGTGTTCCCTGTAAGGTGCACATACCTGCCTTCCTGTCCAAGAGAGCACAACTGTCTTCACTAGAGGTTAGGCAGACACAGTCTATTGCAAGACTGAGAATCCATGTAGAGCGCCTCATTCGAAGGGTTAAGGAGCACAAAATATATATAGATCCCACCAGGTCATTGACCAAATTCCATACAAAAAGCCCGAGCTTAAATGTAACAGCACCAATGAAATGACATGTGAGCAAACCATTATTAAAAAACTAACCCAGAACTTTTAATGAAATTCTGCCATTGGGAGACAACGGAGCGCTATAATTGCGCTCAGTGTTTTAAGCTGAAATAAGAAAACAATGTTGAATTGAAGAATTTCCCGAGTAGGGTCTGCAGGACCCCATTTTATGTGGGAAATTATTTGGCGACCCCACACACAGTGCTATTTCAAAGTTTAAATAAAGCATATTTAAAAAGAAAGCATGCATTTAGACTTGAATAGTAATATTTATTAGAAAATGCATTTACAAAGCTGTGATTCCTGCTGATTTTGTGACCCCATGTAGTTTCAAAGCTACGGAAAAGATTTGCTGTACACATTTTGTAAATTGAAGCATACAGTATATACTGTAGCCTATCTGTTGCCAGAACCTTAATAAAACTAACAAAGGAATGCATTTTACAGGCTATGCTTTTCAAATCAAACAAAACAGACTTGATGGGGAGGATAATATTATTTATTTTCCAGTTGTCAATGTGTGTCCCCGACCAATAGTTTGAGAACCTCTGCTCTAGCCAATATTTCAAGTCAACAGACAGTTTCATTGGATGGGACATTATGAACCGTATATTTAGGGGGTATTACTTTTTCCTAAAACCTTTAAACTACTTGTTATGTACATTTTAACCTATGTCTAACCTACCTCATTTAATATACCTGGTTTTAACCTATGCCATCCCCACATGTGCATTTTCAGTCATTGAAACTGGTATGGGATATCTTCATTGTGGATGTGTAATTTATTCAGTCATTTTTATATCCATCCACCAGTATCTTAAATATCACATAGAATCAATAGAATAATCAAATGAGAATCCTAATGAAAAGCCATGGGGCAAAAATGTATCCTTGATTGTACTTCAGCTGAGCTGCATCTGGGCACGCTAATAAAAGCTGGAAAGTAGCAACTGGTGGTAATGCTGAAATTTGATTTAGCCCAGAAAGAAGTGAATCCATCAGAGTTAGTCTTATTTACTGGGAGCATCTTTATTTCACTTGTGTCAAATGTCTTGGTTTATGCCAAGAACTTCCTCGAAAACTTTGAGTGCATCACATGTTTGTGTCTCTTCAGTTACTGGTGCATAGAGAGGTATTTTGACAGAAAAACAAGTCACATCTCTGTTTTAGTTTGTCCAACACAGTCGTGTCTCTGTGAATACGCTGTAAAAACATGTCATCAAGGGCACAGACAACAAAATCACACCATTCCATACCCGTAATCAGCAATTGCCCCTGCACTTGCCAATAATTTGTGTGCCATGGTCAACTCTGAGGTACTTGCATTCAATATAGCTTTGTGCATTTGGGCATTTAATTTTGACTAACCCAAATGATGGTCTCTCAAATGGGTCATAGACCAGCCCATCAGGTGAGGCCCCAAGCCACGGTGCATCAGGATGAACCACCAGTCCACATCTCCTTAAGTTAATGTTTTTCTGGGTTGCATAGTCCTTTAATGCACCCGTCTCCAGATCCAAGCCTCTCTTCATGAGTGTGGTTTGACGTTGTGGCGATTAGCGGTGCATCGCCACCCCTGACTTATTATATGTGTCAGTTCATTCACGTGATGACGGTGGCCAGCCACACTGGCTTTTATGAATGGCGTGACGTCACTACCGGAGAGAGGAAAGTTGGCGTCTCGTCGGAGTGACGGGAGGACTGGCTGCCGTTGCTCGCTGCCGCCGTGCGTTTTTTTTTTTTTTTTTAATGCACAGTTAGCTTTTGTCGTGTTGCTCGGGACGGAGGATACAGAGAGGATCACACGGAGAGGACACAGTACTTGGAGATCTGATCACAGGAGTAACCCCTCGGAGCAGTGGATTCAATTCGAAACCGAAACGAAACGAGCGAACGTGAGTAGTAGCGTAGCAACCTCACAGACAAGACCGCAACAGAACGGAGGTTTTCTGTTAACGTGCGGGGTTACGAGGACCCGTCGGTCTATGTGGGAAATGTTTGTGGGCTCGACCTAACTCACTGGAACTGTGTGTAACTAACTGGAACTATGTATGAAACTGAACTGTACCATATAACCTGAACTATATTAATATAACTACGTTGAACGACAATCCCTGGTGTCTGAAGTTTATTGTGTGTTACAGTGTGTATTTATAGGGTGTGTAGAGAAGACGGACAATTCATGCACAGCCTTATGTAGTGGTTAGGCTACTATTATTGAACATTTTGTCAGGTTAGCTACCTGGCTGGCACCCCAGACCATTTTGTATTTGGCCAAACCGTTACATAGAAAAATGTACCATTGTGAGAAAAAAAAAAAAAAAAATATTTTTTGGTTTGCACTGTAAAAAAGTGTTTTGGGGAAAAACAATGAAAAAAGGTTGAATTGCACTGTAAAACACTGTGTAAAGGGTTAATTGTCAAAGTAAGGTTATATTGCAACAAAAGGGTTCAAAATGGCTGCCACAGGTTTCAAAATGGATGCCGAGCTGGAAAGGTTGCTTGGTGAGAATGGGGAGGATTTAAAAGAGGTTATGCCTACCGCTCCAAAAAGCAGGGCTGCACAAGCAACGCCAACAGAGGCTCAAGGCTCCAATGAGCAGCTAGAGCGAGTAATTCACTATAATGTGATGGAGTTGCTCACAGAATCTGGTATTTCTACACCTCCAACCAAGGAACAACAAACACAAATCAATGGAGAACAAACACAAATCAATGAGCAACAAACACAAACTAATGAACAACCGGAGAACCAGGACTACCAAAATCTTCCACAGACACTGAGGAACGGACTGGACACATTCTCAAAAACATTAAAGGAGATGGAAACGACAAAAGCCAAACAATTACAGGAAATGATGGATCTTCAGGCGGAATATATAAGGAAAGAAGTGAACCTTAATTTGACTTGGAGGTTGAACAAGTTACAGAGTGACTCAGCAAAGGACAGGGACCTGGTTCTATTACCCCTCGTTAATGCTGTCACCCATCTGGATGAGAAGGTTGCAAATTGTTCACAGCAGCTAACTGATTGTTCAACGCAACTTAAAAATTGTTCCCAACAAGTCAAAGAGGTGTTTGGAGAGGTGAGTGTCCTTAAGCAACAAGCCGCTTCTTCCCTCAGGGCTTCCATGTTAACCACTAAGGTCCAAACTTCACAGCCAGGTGACTTTCTTGTACCTGAGCCATCACAGGGTACAGGCCAACAGCATCCATTATGTTCCACCATGAAGGTAGGTGGCGGGCCGGAACCTTTAACATCTCCAAGTGACTCGGCTATACAAAGTGAGGGGAGAACCTCAAGATTCCTTGTGAAAGTCCCTGTGAAATTACAGTTCCCATCGTTTGGGAGAAGGGAGGACTGTAGTGACCCACTTAGGTATCTGGAGAAGTGTAAGGACTTTCTGACATTAAACCCACTTCACAACGGGGAACTGCTGGCCACTCTTCGTAATGTTCTTTATGGCACTGCCCGGGATTGGTGGGATGTAGAGCGTAAAGACATTCACACCTGGAGTGCTTTCGAAGACAAATTCCTTTCAGCGTTTCTTTCTGAAGATTATGCAGATGAGCTTGAGGAACGGGTACGAACCAAGGTACAGGGGGAAGAGGAGAGCATCCGAGATTTCGCATATGCATACAGGTCTATACTGTTGCGTTGGAAGCCTGACATTACGGAGGAGAAAACCATTCAAATGATTCTCAAGAATGCTCGTCCTCGACTTGCCAGTCAGCTCCGGAGCGGCCGGGTGACCACTGTGGATGGCCTAGTGCGACTAGGACAACAGTTGGAGAAGGATGGAGAAAAGCAAAAACGGATGCCGGACAAGAGAGGTCAAAACATGAGTAAAGGCTCCAACTATTCAGCTTCAAATTCAACAGGACAGTCTACACAAAACTCTCCTCAGGTCTACTGTTGGCATTGTAAGGGTGATCATTCTCCCGCTACATGCCCCAACAATCCGGGACAAAAAGGAAAATTCAACAAATGGGAGAAAAAAAACACAGAATGCTTCCTTCAGCTCTCCTACAGCCCAGACAGTGTCTCATTCTGGGCCATATACTGCGAGCGACGCCAGTGTACCTGAGACTTCGTCTTGTTTCTTGAACTCTGCCTCCCATCCCCAGCAATTGCTGGTGCCTCTTTCTGTTGGGGGGGTGGAGGTTAGAGGAATCCTTGACTCGGGTTCTACCTATACATTGCTTAATGAAGAACTCTGGGAGAGCATTGGGGGAAAGAGCAGAATACTTAATTTGTGGTCGGCTGGGCCTCTGTATTTGGCAGATGGGAGTCCAAGGCAGCCATTGGGATGGTCTGAGGTAAAAAATACCATGCATCACCATTCATGGAGTATACCCTTGGTGATCCTTACTGCTGAGACTTAGCTTTTCCCATCGTCCTTGGACTGGACTTCATGTGTGCCAGTGGGGTACAGGTGGATGTGGCCAACAACAGCTACTGGTTTAAGGATAAAGACACCGTTAAGTACTTCTTCACAGACCTACCAGCTAAAGGGTTTTCCTCCAGCCGAATGTGCTTCTTTACGGCTGTTGCCCCACGCTTACCACCTGTTCAGACTTGTGACAAAGACCGGGAGCTGTTGAATGCAGCCACCCAGAATGCCCAATTAGATGACTCGGGAAAGGCCCAACTTCGCATGCAACTGCAGCATAGTGGAGATGTATGCACATCAGCTCTGGGGTGTACAGAAGTGCTGACACACAAAATCTTTGTGACATGCCGATTAAGCAGAAGGCCTACCGTGTTTCGCCATCGAAACTCAAGATCATGAAAGAGCTGATAGACGAAATGCTTGCGGCTGACATTATTGAGCCTTCTTCTTCGGCATGGTCCTCTCCTGTCGTCTTAATTCCAAAGAAGAATGGGAGCACTAGATTCTGTGTTAACTACATCAAGCTGAATGCTATCACCTACACTGACGCCTATCCTCTTCCGACCATTCAGGAAATTCTGGAATCACTTGCTGGCTCTGTGGTGTTTTCCAGCATTGACTTGAACAGCGGTTATTGGCAATGCAAGATGGACCCAGAAAGCCAGGATAAGACTGCTTTTGTATGTGCTTTTGGACTGTACAGTCATTGCCTATTGACTTTGTCGTTTTTTTTCTGGCATCTCATGCGTGTCACGCAGGACATGTGTTATTTCCACTTATTTCCACTCTGTGCCACTAGGGGCAGCAGCGGTCTACTGCCTGTCTGTCCGTCCACACTGCCTAGAGCTGCCTACAGTTACTGTATCCTCTCATAGGCCTACTTTACTTTACACTTTTGTATTATGTTTTGACACTTGCTTTGGAAAATGTAAACGTATTTTTTCTCATGCCATAGCTCATTTGAATTGACAAATTGTTTGTTTGTTTATTTCTGTGGTGGTGTTTCAGTGGCACTGATGAATAAAATAATTAAGCATTTTGAAATAGCCTAATGTTCCTATATTAAATAATTAAAATATATATTTAACTCTTAACTTCCTAGAAAGACAGAGAGATATCATGTCTGTTGCATACAGTACACATGTGACATTTATTACCTCGCGCTCCTGCATTAATAAATAAATAAAATAAAGTAACGGGCGTCAACGCTCCTATCTGCCCCTTTTAACCGTTATTTCTATTAACCGGTTATTCTATGAAATATATTTATAAGATTTTCCATATTGCTGTCAAGTTTAGTTTAGTTTTATGAGCACATTGTTATAATAATATAGAAACAATACATGACGAGGCACAAAGCTCTGTGCGGCTTTCATCATAAAGTTTTAAAATAAAAACTGGCATATGCTTACATTTTTTATAAGATGATTGGATCATCTGTGACAGCACGTTTAATAAACGTCGCATTTTCATTTTGCGCTGATGTCTCGTTAAACCCATGGTTCTCTCTCTCTCTCTCTCTCTCTCTCTCTCTCTCTCTCTCTCTCTCTCTCTCTCTCTCTCTCTCTCTCTCATTTAAAATGCTCATGTTTATTGCGTGGTCTTCTTTCTGTATCATCTCTTTGCCTTGCTTTTTCACCATTTCAGATCTATCGGTCCAATGGCTTCTCGCTTAAACGTGTGCCTCGCAACCTGAAGGTTGCCAGTTCAAGGCTCACTTCAGGCAGACTTCATTTGAAGCGCAATGCAAACAATAGACTATCAATGAATTCATGTGCAATTGATATTGATAACATGAAATGCTTAATTGAGAGTATGTTTTTTCAATGTATGATATACTTCATTCTGAAAATAGCCGATCTACAATCTCAAAACTTTTCAGATAGCAACGTGTTTCTGAGCTTGTAGATCGGCTCCTTTCACTGGTTTCGGTTCCGAGGAGACATACAATTTCTCTATTGGTAAATCTCTCTAAATACGAAATACCCATGTAGCAGGGATTGTTGAAGCTGAACATGGTAAATTTTTTTACATTAATAATGCCTGGCTTAGACCCCGTGGAGATCTGTCATTGTTTATAATTAAGTTAAAAATAATTAAGTTAAAATTCAAGTACAAATATAGCTGCAAGCAGCGATAATACGGGGCCAGTGAATAGAGAGAGAGAGAGAGAGAGAGAGAGAGAGAGAGAGAGAGAGAGAGAGAGAGAGAGAGAGAGAGAGAGAGAGAGAGACGGATTAGATTGAAGAGAGAGAGAGACGGAATAGATTGAAGAGAGAGAGAGAGAGAGACGGAATAGATTGAAGAGAGAGAGAGAGAGAGACGGAATAGATTGAAGAGAAAGAGAGAGAGAGAGAAACGGAATAGATTGAAGAGAAAGAGAGAGAGAGAGAGAGAGAGAGAGAGAGACATGGAAACGGAATAGATTGAAGAGAGAGAGAGACATGGAAACGGAATAGATTGAAGAGAGAGAGAGAGAAAGAGACATGGAAACGGAATAGATTGAAGAGAGAGAGAGAGAGAGAAGAGAGAGAGAGAGAGAGAGAGAGAGAGAGAGAGAGAGAGACAGACATGGAAATGGAATAGATTGAAGAGAGAGAGAGAGAGAGAGAGAGAGAGAGAGAGAGAGAGAGAGAGAGAGAGAGAGAGAGAAAGACATGGAAACGGAATAGATTGAAGAGAGAGAGAGAGAGAGAGAGAGAGAGAGAGAGAGAGAGAGAGAGAGATGGAAACGGAATAGATTGAAGAGAGAGAGAGAGACATGGAAACGGAATAGATTGAAGAGAGAGAGAGAGACTTGGAAACATAATAGATTGAAGAGAGATGGAAGCGGAATTGACATCTCAACCTATTGCCATTAACAGGAATCGAACCCTGAACCTTCGGATTGACAAGCTGCAACACTACCTATAGTGCTATAGCTTTGTACAGGCTGAGGTTGTCTGTTGAAGATAAAAGTGAACCAGTGAAAGCAGCCGATCTACAAGCTCAGAAACACGTTGCTATCATGAAAAGTTTTGAGATTGTAGATCGGCTATTTTCAGAATGAACTATGTCATACATTGAAAAGACATACTCTCAAATAAGCATTTCAGGTTATCTTTAAACAATTGCACTTGCATTAATTGACACAATCATGTTGTGTGCAATGCAACTTAAATGAAGTCTGCATCAAGTGGGGCTTGAACTGGCAACCTTGAGGTTCTAAGGCACACACTTAAGCGAGAAGCCATTGGACCAACAGACCTGACCTGGTGAATATGAGAGAGAGAGAGAGAGAGAGAGAGAGAGAGAGAGAGAGAGAGAGAGAGAGAGAGAGAGAGAGAGAGAGAGAGAGAGAGAGAGAGAGAGAGATGGAAACGGAATAGATTGAAGAGAGAGAGAGAGACATGGGAAACGGAATAGATTGAAGAGAGAGAGAGACATGGAAACGGAATAGATTGAAGGGAGAGAGGGGAGAGAGCGAGAGAGACATGGAAACGGAATAGATTGAAGAGAGAGAGAGAGACTTGGAAACATAATAGATTGAAGAGAGATGGAAGCGGAATTGACATCTCAAACCTATTGCCATTAACAGGAATCGAACCCTGAACCTTCGGATTGACAAGCTGCAACACTACCTATAGTGCTATAGCTTTGTACAGGCTGAGGTTGTCTGTTGAAGATAAAAGTGAACCAGTGAAAGCAGCCGATCTACAAGCTCAGAAACACGTTGCTATCTGAAAAGTTTTGAGATTGTAGATCGGCTATTTTCAGAATGAACTATGTCATACATTGAAAGACATACTCTCAAATAAGCATTTCAGGTTATCTTTAACAATTGCACTTGCATTAATTGACACAATCATGTTGTGTGCAAATGCAACTTAAATGAAGTCTGCATCAAGTGGGGCTTGAACTGGCAACCTTGAGGTTCTAAGGCACACACTTAAGCGAGAAGCCATTGGACCAACAGACCTGACCTGGTGAATATGAGAGAGAGAGAGAGAGAGAGAGAGAGAGAGAGAGAGAGAGAGAGAGAGAGAGAGAGAGAGAGAGAGAGAGAGAGAGAGAGAGATGGAAACGGAATAGATTGAAGAGAGAGAGAGACATGGAAACGGAATAGATTGAAGAGAGAGAGAGACATGGAAGACATGGAAACGGAATAGATTGAAGGGAGAGAGGGGAGGGAGCGAGAGAGACATGGAAACGGAATAGATTGAAGAGAGAGAGAGAGACTTGGAAACATAATAGATTGAAGAGAGATGGAAGCGGAATTGACATCTCAACCTATTGCCATTAACAGGAATCGAACCCTGAACCTTCGGATTGACAAGCTGCAACACTACCTATAGTGCTATAGCTTTGTACAGGCTGAGGTTGTCTGTTGAAGATAAAAGTGAACCAGTGAAAGCAGCCGATCTACAAGCTCAGAAACGACGGTTGCTATCTGAAAAGTTTGAGATTGTAGATCGGCTATTTTCAGAATGAACTATGTCATACATTGAAAAGACATACTCTCAAATAAGCATTTCAGGTTATCTTTAACAATTGCACTTGCATTAATTGACACAATCATGTTGTGTGCAATGCAACTTAAATGAAGTCTGCATCAAGTGGGGCTTGAACTGGCAACCTTGAGGTTCTAAGGCACAATTTTAAGCGAGAAGCCATTGGACCAACAGACCTGACCTGGTGAATGAGAGAGAGAGAGAGAGTGAGGAGAGAGAGAGAGATGAGAGAGAGAGAGGAGAGAGAGGAGAGAGAGAGAGAGAGAGAGAGAGAGAGAGAGAGAGAGATGAGAGAGAGAGAGAGAGAGAGAGAGAGAGAGAGAGAGAGAGAGAGAGAGAGAGAGAGAGAGATGACATTTTACATCCTGCCAAGTGAAAAGCAACATGTGGTTTCACAGTGTCTGAATTAAATATTAGATTGTAATGTCTTAAAAATTGCACATGCATTATTTGATGCAGTCATGTTTTGTGCGATGCAATTGAAAAGTGGAATGACCCACCTACAGACAGAGCCAGATAGACAGACAGAGTGAGAGAAATAGACAGCTCAACCTATTGCCATTGACAGGAATCAAACTCTCAACCTTCGGACTCACAGAATGAGACACTACAAGTAGTGCTATAGCTTCATCCAGGCTGAAGTTGTCTGTTGAAGATCATACACTTTTGCCTTCTGTCATGAACCAAGCCCCTGTTTCACTAACACTAAGATCACTCGTTCACAAACCATTTACCAATAGAGAAATTGTATGTCTCCTCGAACCGAAACCAGTGAAAGCAGCCGATCTACAAGCTCACAAAACGTTGCTATCTGAAAAGTTGTGAGATTGTAGATCGGATATTTTCACAATGAAGTACGTCATACATTGAAAAAACATACTCTCAAATAAGCATTTCATGTTATCTTTACCGTTTGCATATGTATTCATTGATACAGTCATGTTTTTTGCAATTCAACTTAAATGAGTCTGCATCAAGTGAGGCTTGAACCGGCAACCTTGCGGTCGTGAGGCACTCGCTTAAGGGAGAAGCCATTGGACCAACAGACAAGAACCTGTGAAAAAGGAGATCACACAGATGATACAGTTTCACGCAAATAGCTGAAAAATCCTGGGTTTAAGTGTTTTTCAAACTGCTCAAAATTGCAGACAATCTAAGGGCGGAGCTTACTGGTTAACGTGATACATGTGTTCCTCATGAGTCAAGGCACATGTGTAAGCAGGTTTAATGGCTGTCGGCCAAACGAGGCATGACTTTTGCCTGTTTAAAGTTTGCATTTAAAAAAAATCGCTATAGCGCCCCCCTTTGACCAATTGGAGTAAGATTGGTTTCAGTGATATTTGGAATGACCCTCAACATTACCGCAAAGTTTCAAAGAAATGTGAGTCTGCATGTATGTGTTAGGGGCAGATGAATAATTGTCATAAAACTGCAATATTCATTGGCTCATTAAAGCTTCATTTTTCACTTATGGAAAATCTTTTGCACATGTTTTTCGGCATAGGTTCAAAGTTCATGTGTAAAACGTTTCGTGCAGATTACTAAAAAATCCCAGGAGGAGATAGGTTTTAACTGTTTTTCATATTATTCAAAATGGTGGGAGATCTAAAGGTCAGAGGTCAAAAGTCAGAGTGTGAAAGTTGTTGATCATGAGTAGACGCATATGTATATTGAAGTTTCATGGCTGTAGGTCAAACAGGGCATGAGTTGTACCTGTTCAAAGTTGGCATTTTGCTATAGCGCCACCTTTTGACGAAAGATTGTGAGAATTATTTCTTGATAGTTTTTCATGACCATCTACCATATGGCCAAGTTTCGTAAAAAGCGTATGCCAAAAGTGGGAGAAGAAAAAAGAGGGGAACATTAAAACAGGTCCAGAGCTGAGAGCTCTGGCCCCGTAACTAATTAAGTCAAAATGAAAACATATTGAAGTTGGGACAACTGAACCTTTTTTCAAAATTCAAATAAATCAAACTTTGATGTTTTATTTGTATATTCGTTTCGAACACCATTAGTAAAAAGTCCCTATAAAAATAATGTTTAAGTTTTCCCAACGTAAATGTGTTTTCAGTTTGACTCTGACCCTTCAGTTCTCACACTACAGACAGACAGACAGCCAGACAGACAGAGTAAAATACAATGGTGTGCCTGCCCTCTGCATGTGAGTGGGGGATGGGAATCTCCATGAACTATAGTAATCTAAGCTGGGGGGAAAGATTTCTCCAGCTGACATACTGTAGACTACAGCATTGGTTCCCTCTAACGCCCTGGAAGACCCATGGCTCTGCGCTTGTACAAGGAATTCCACTGCCAAACCGGTTATGTTAATGATATACTAGCCTATACTATTCCAAATAAGCCAAGGAACTACCCCTTCCCTACCCCCAAAGTGGGCCAGTTGCGCTCCTAAAACTGAAAATAGCGCCTCTCTCTCTCTCTCTCTCTCTCTCTCTCTCTCTCTCTCTCTCTCTCTCTCTCTCTCTCTCTCTCTCTCTCTGCTCAAAGAAAGAGACACACGGCGTGCACACACACACGCAGAGTATTTGATTGAATACTTTATAACAGTTGTCAAAGAACGAGAGAGAGAGAGAGAGCGCTTCTAGTAGACCATTGGTTCTCAAAGTGGGGTCCCGGGGACCCCCAGGGCAGAGTCCTGCACGGGTCCAATTTTGAGAACCCGCGCCCCGCCCCGCCCGTCAATACTCAGATCCGTAGACCGACCCGTCACCCGTGATAATTTCAAAATACGAACCAGACCCGCCCCGCCCGTCAAATAAACGACCCGTTGTCCGCCCGTTTACCCGTGTAAAATGTAAATCCTATTGAAAAGTGTGTTGAAAAAGAGTGCTACATTCAGTGGTCAGGTTTGTACAGAAAGCAAGTGAAGACGGAGGAGCGAGCTTAAGCCACGCGCGAACGCGCATCTACGCAGCAAACATGTGTCGTTGTTTATGTCATCATATACTTTTAATTTGAAGGTTTAACAGGATGTTCAATGTGTTTTTGTGAGTTAAGATAACTGTCCAGCATGCTCCATGCAGTTGTGCTGTTAAGTTACACAAGTTACGTTGTTTGGGCGGAAACAGTGCTCTCTGATTTTCACAATAAAATGATACCCGCCCGCGATTAGTTCAGTACCCGCCCGTCCCCGTACCCGTGATCTTATCAAAGTAACATTTTCACCCGTTTTCACCCGTCAAACGCGGGTACCCGTCGGGTATCCGCGGGTACCCGGCCCGTTGCAGGACTCTGCCCCAGGGGTGTAACTCTGAGAGTAGAGATGCGCGGATGGCCTCTCATGGTCATCCGAATCCGCGGTACAAATTACAGCTTTTACAGCGCTGCTCCTACACTACCACCGTCAGCAACAAGTGGACATGGAGTAAATGTACTTAGTTACTTTCCGCTTAGTTACTTTCACGTGCATATAAATGAGCCATGCGGTCTTATAAGAATGAAAACAAACGCCATGGATCACATGACGGTCGTCTGTTACGACGGTCATGGATGAACTTCACCCTGGTGTTGTACATCTACATAAACGTTCATATTTCTAATATAAAGTGCTGACCCCATGGCCACGGATGTTACAATTATGTATGGGCCCGCATAAGTACACCTATCTTCTTCCTATTGTTCAATAAAAATCATTTTAATCGGATTGGTGGCTATTGTCTTCGAATTGCCTCCATTGGCTTCATTTACGCGACCCTATCGGTTGGGAGGAGTATTGCACTCTGATACATTATAACTCTATGAGAAAATGGCCGCCGATCGGATTAAAATGCTTTTTATTGAACAATACGGAAGATACAGGTACTTATACCCACTCGAAGTGAATTGTAACATCCATGGCCATGAGTTAAGCACTTTATATTTGAAATCTGAACGTTTATGTAGATGTACGGGTTGTAAATAGAGAAAGCACAAACACCCGGTTGAATTCAGCCAGAACGGTAGTGACGAGGCTCGCAACCTAGCGCAGCATCTCGACTATATAGTCGACCAGTGGGTCAAATTCATTTGGGTGGAAGAAGTACTCGGATATTTTACTTAAGTAAAAGTAGCAATACCACAATATAAAAATACTCTGTTACAAGTAAAAGGCCTGTGCTCAAAATGTTACTTGAGTTCAATCAAAGTAAAAGTACAAAAGTATTGGCATCAAGATATACTTAAAGTACTGAAATGTTTGAAAATAGCAGTAATTGGTTCTCAAAGTGGGGTCCGGGGACCCCCAGGGGTGTAACTCTGAGAGTGTACAACATTTGTACACTCTCAGAGTTACATTAACATTGATTTTACGATATCAATTCAAAAATAGCAAATACACTTTTTCACAGCGTGGGATTCGAACGCGGGCCCTAAAATCAGTAATCGCCAGCTTTCACCACTACGCCAACTGAGCATTTTCAAAATAGTAGAAAGAAGTAAAATAAATGCTACACAGCAAATGATGCAGGAAAAAAAAAGCCAATGTACAAGTAGGCCTACACGACGTGTATAGTAGTATATAATAGTATATTATATTAATTATAATTATAACTATAATCACACACACACACACGCCAGGCATTGTGAGCTTGTAGATCTGCTATTTTTTTATGACTCCCAGGTCAGGACTCACGTGTCTGTCTGTCTGTCTGTCTGTCTGTCTGTCTGTCTGTCTGTCTGTTTGAAACAAAAAAAAAGTGACTCCAAAGCGCCACCCTCGTGGTAGTATTTGGAACTACATTTACTGCACGAGTGAGTGAGGCAAATGAGGAGTGTGATGTCAACATGACAAACGACAAAGTCAATAGGCACCGACTGTATCACTTCAAGGTCATGCCCTTCGGCCTCAAAAACGCCCCAGCCACTTTTCAGCGGCTCATGGAGCAGACTTTGGGCGAGCTCCGGGGTCACATCTGCTTCGTCTACTTGGATGATATTATCATCTACTCTTCATCCTGGGAGCAGCACTATCATGACATACAGGCAGTTTTGGACAAGCTGAGAGAAGCGAAGCTCACAGTAAACATGAAGAAAAGCAACTTCTTTCAGAGCTCTTTGAAGTTCCTGGGTCATGTGGTTTCCGCTGCTGGGGTCCAAGTAGACCCGGAAAAGACCAAGGCCGTGGAACAGTATCCTGTACCCACCAACTGCACAGCGGTTCTTGGGAATGTCGGGCTGGTATCACCGGTTTGTGCCCAACTTTTCCGAGATAGCAGAGCCACTCAATCAACTGAAGAGAAAAGGTGTCAAGTTCAAATGGACGGAGGAGTGCCAAAGAGCATTTGAGATCCTCAAAAGCCATCTTGTGTCATCACCCATTTTAGGACATCCAAAGTTTGAGCTGCCTTTCATCGTCTACACAGACGCCAGTGATGTCGGGTTGGGAGCAGTTCTGGTGCAGCAGACAGGAGTGGGATCGGAGGAAGTTCTTGCCTATGCAAGCCGGAGCCTGAACAAGGCAGAGAGGAACTACTCTACAACGGAGCAAGAGTGTTTGGCCGTGGTGTGGGCCTTAGAGAAATGGAGATACTACCTGGAGGGGAGGTTTTTCACTGTCGTGACGGATCATTCTTCTCTGGTATGGGTCTTTAAATCTCAACGGACCAACTCACGCCTCATGCGTTGGGCTCTGAAGCTCCAAGAGTTCAGCTTTACTGTAGAGTACCGGAAAGGCAAATACAACGTTGTTCCGGATGCCCTGTCCCGAGCTCCTGGAGATATACCGTACACCATATCCCCAACCTGTGCCATCATGCAACCGTCGCAAAAGGAGTCTCCAAAAGAGATCCCGATCTCGGATGATGAAATCTGGAAGGCGCAGCAGGATGATGGAGAAATACAACAAATATACCAAAGTGTAATGGAAGAGGGGGACGTGAAGGTTAATGAAACAACTTTGTTTACCATCTTGGAAGACAAAGTGTACAGACTAATTACACTGCCTTATAAGAGCTCGTACCAAGTGTACATCCCTGCTTCTCTACGACAAGATCTGCTTCGCAGGGTCCATGAGGACACCATAGCCGGACACCTTGGGAGATTTAAGACCTACAAGAGGTTGCAGTCTCTCGCATTCTGGCCAACGATGAATCAAGAAGTTCGGGGGTTCGTTCAGAATTGTCAAACTTGCCAGAGGTACAAGCCAGAATGTCGTAAGGTGGCCGGAATGCTACAGCAGACAATTGTCCACAGGCCGTGGGAAATGCTGGGCGTAGATCTTATGGGACCCTTTCCCAGAAGTACGGCAGGTAATCTGTACTTGTTGGTCTTTGTAGACTACTATTCTCGTTGGGTGGAATTGTTCCCCTTGAAGAAAGCCACAGCCGAAATAGTGTCCAAGTTCTTCACTCAGGAAATCTTGACTCGCTGGGGGGTTCCGGATTATCTTCTTTCGGACCAAGGATCCCAATTTGTCTCTGCAGTGTTCAACTCCACCTGCAAGAGCTGGAATGTAGGTCACAAAATGACTACTGCTTACCATCCGCAGACAAACCTTACCGAAAGGATAAATCGAACCCTGAAAGTCATGATTGCCTCTTATGTCGGGGACAATCATAAAGCCTGGGACAAGAACCTGTCAGACTTCCGCTTCGCCATAAACTCTGCTGTCCATGAATCCACAGGAGTGACACCTGCGGATCTGAATCTTGGCAGGAGTTTGCGAGGACCACTGGAGGTGCTGTTATTGCCCAGGAACATTGACCCGGACTGACCGGCTTACCACAAAACAGAAGAACTGTCCAACATGAAGGAGTTTGTAGAGGAGAACCTTATCAAAGGACGACGGCGACAGAAGAGAAACTATGATCGCAAACACCGTGACATAGTATTTGAAGACAATGCCAGAGTCTGGTTGCGTACCCAACCTTATTCCAAGAAAGAAACAGCCTTTGCTGCTAAACTAGCAGCCAGGTGGCATGGTCCTTACAGGGTCATTAAAAAAATGGGCCCTGTCAATGTGGAGATTCTGAGAGAGGACAATGGAGAAGGGAGGAAAACCGTGCACGTGTCTAGGCTGAAATGCTGTTACCCCACGGCAGAAGAGGTGGAGGCTAAGGAACGACAGCAAGTCCTGGACATTTTTGCAGAGGAGAGTGACTCGGAAGATTTCCTGGGGTTTCCGAGTTCCCAGGAGGCCATTGAAGAAACTCGTCTCAAAAAGGAGAGGGAGGAGGAAAAGGCTCAATGCCAGCGTATCCTCGACATTTTCGAAGAGGAGAGTGACTCAGAAGATTTCCTGGGGTTTCAGAGTTCCCAAAAGGCCGTTGAAGACATTCGTCTCAAAAAGGAGAGGGAGGAGGAAAAGGCTCAATGCCAGCGTATCCTCGACATCTTCGAAGAAGAGAGTGATTCTGAGGAGTTTCTGGGATTCCCAAAGGAGGAATGTGGCGATTAGCGGTGCATCGCCACCCCTGACTTATTATATGTGTCAGTTCATTCACGTGATGACGGTGGCCAGCCACACTGGCTTTTATGTATGGCGTGACGTCACTACCGGAGAGAGGAAAGTTGGCGTCTCGTCGGAGTGACGGGAGGACTGGCTGCCTGGACTCGCTGCCGCCGTGCGTTTGTTTGTTTGTTTGTTTTATGCACAGTTAGCTTTTGTCGTGTTGCTCGGGACGGAGGATACAGAGAGGATCACACGGAGAGGACACAGTACTTGGAGATCACTTTCTGATCACAGGAGTAACCCCTCGGAGCAGTGGATTCAATTCGAAACCGAAACGAAACGAGCGAACGTGAGTAGTAGCCTAGCAACCTCACAGACAAGACCGCAACAGAACGGAGGTTTTCTGGTTACGTGCGGGGTTACGAGGACCCGTTGGTCTATGTGGGAAATGTTTGTGGGCTCGACCTAACTCACTGGAACTGTGTGTAACTAACTGGAACTATGTATGAAACTGAACTGTACCATATAACCTGAACTATATTAATATAACTACGTTGAACGACAATCCCTGGTGTCTGAAGTTTATTGTGTGTTACAGTGTGTATTTATAGGGTGTGTAGAGAAGACGGACAATTCATGCACAGCCTTATGTAGTGGTTAGGCTACTATTATTGAACATTTTGTCAGGTTAGCTACCTGGCTGGCACCCCAGACCATTTTGTATTTGGCCAAACCGTTACAACGTGTTCCTCGGATGATCCTCTCAGCCAGGTTTTCTGCTGAACTCTGCCCTCTAACGTGGCTTACCTCTCTAAATGTTGAAGCCGTCACCCTCTCTTTTCTGAGCGAATGCCACTCAGGCGCTGCACTTTTAGTTAGGGAATTTTAGCAATATGTGTGGACCATCTGTGAAAAAATGTACTACCAATAGCTTTCTTCACCAATGTGTTCTTATAGGTGTCTAGAATCACCTCTCAATTAATATAAACCCAAATCCTCGTGGAAAATCCTGGAGAGCCAATCAAAGTTAAGGAGCCCAGAGGGCTTGGGTGAAAAATATGTAAGTCTAAAATGAACTTGTGAGGTGTCTAACTAGGGTTTTCAGGGGTGCTGAATCAATTCCAACCATTATTTTTGAGTAAAAATGTCTCCCTGGCCATCTAATATTGGTATATTGGTTATTGTTAGTGTATAATCAGTGTATAATCAATGGTAGGGGATTGGGGTGTTGTTGAATTGATTCTATTCTGAAAAATAAAATAAGAAAATATTGCTAAACACTTGATAAGAGTGTACACGGGATACACTGTCTGCATGTGGGGAAGGAGCGGGAGTGTTGCATCCTGGCAAATATGTCTGGACGATTTTAAGGTACGGTAGTTTATCTACTTTTTGGCATTTATTTTCCTCTGCTGGCAAAACTTTTGATTACTGTGAATTTAGATGTCAATTTTCTCTAGCCTATTGCTTACATTGAACAACCATTAGTTAAACAATCATGACACTTGTCTTTTAGTAGACAACATGGAAGAGGATTCTGTAGCTTGTGGCTTAAGGTGCTTCATCTGTGGTGGTCCTGAGACTGAGCTCTCAAAAGTCACCCAAAAAGGCTATGCATAGATTTTGTCTTATTCTGAGAGTGTGGATGATGCAGCATTAATCAGAAGACTTCATGAGGACTGGAAAAACTGAGATGACCCCAAACTAAGATACCATTTGGAATGCAAAACTGAGCTATACAGTTGTGCAAGAAGTATATCCACTGGAAGTTTTTTTTCATTGTGATGAAAGTTGCCACTTGCAGATTTCAATCCTATTCTATGTTGTGAGTGACATCATGATTTAATAAAAAGTTTAAACATAATCTATTCTTTAGAGCAAGATGAGCAAGACCAACGGCCAGACAGGAAGAAAAGACGCAGGGCATTGTCTGGGTCAAGTAGTTCAAGTGCTAGCTGGCACACTTGATCTACCATAATACTTGCATCCTTTGCAATGAAGGTATCAATGTTGGCACATTGAAAAGAAACCCTGGTAAGTCTTTTGTATGTAAGATTCAAATGAATTTTTATAATTGTTTTTCTTGCTCCTCATTGTAGGCTTCCACTCAAAGTCAAATAATTTAATCATGCACATACTGTATGTGGCTACCTTTTATCCAGACAGAGCTTGGCAGTTGTATCGTGCACCTGATAATGTCTACCAGGACCGACTGAAAAGGAGTTTGATGCAGAGAGGAAAGCGACGAGGTGATGACTGGGGACTTGAAGTCGCTGGTCGCCTGGTGGCAGAAGAGGCAGTATATCATATTCGATGCAGAAGAGACTTTGAGAACCCTGTTACAAAGTCTGAAGTAACATTATATGGATACACAATACAGCTGTACAATGCAACTCACATTTCTTATCCTGAGGGAAGAAATATAATTTTCAAAATAATTTATTCTGCAAGATTGATATGGGTCCAGGAATGAGGGGGACTAATAAAGGATAAGAAATGTGAGTTGTATTGTACAGCTGTATTGTGTATCCATATAATGTTACCTCAGACTTTGTAACAGGGTTCTCAAAGTCTCTTCTTCATCGAATATGATATACTGCCTCTTCTGCCACCAAATCTATAATACCAGACAGGCGACCAGCGACTTCAAGTCCCCAGTCATCACCTCGTCGCTTTCCTCTCTGCATCAAACTCCTTTTCAGTCGGTCCTGGTAGACATTATCAGGTGCACGATACAACTGCCAAGCTCTGTCTGGATAAAAGGTAGCCACATACAGTATGTGCATGATTAAATTATTTGACTTTGAGTGGAAGCCTACAATGAGGAGCAAGAAAAACAATTATAAAAATTCATTTGAATCTTACATACAAAAGACTTACCAGGGTTTCTTTCAGCAAGTATTATGGTAGATCAAGTGTGCCAGCTAGCACTTGAACTACTTGACCCAGACAATGCCCTGCGTCTTTTCTTCCTGTCTGGCCGTTGGTCTTGCTCATCTTGCTCTAAAGAATAGATTATGTTTAAAGTTTTTATTAAATCATGATGTCACTCACAACATAGAATAGGATTGAAATCTGCAAGTGGCAACTTTCATCACAATGAAAAAAAACTTCCAGTGGATATACTTCTTGCACAACTGTATAGCTCGGTTTTGCATTCCAAATGGTATCTTAGTTTGGGGTCATCTCAGTTTTTCCAGTCCTCATGAAGTCTTCTGATTAATGCTGCATCATCCACACTCTCAGAATAAGACAAAATCTATGCATAGCCTTTTTGGGTGACTTTTGAGAGCTCAGTCTCAGGACCACCACAGATGAAGCACCTTAAGCCACAAGCTACAGAATCCTCTTCCATGTTGTCTACTAAAAGACAAGTGTCATGATTGTTTAACTAATGGTTGTTCAATGTAAGCAATAGGCTAGAGAAAATTGACATCTAAATTCACAGTAATCAAAAGTTTTGCCAGCAGAGGAAAATAAATGCCAAAAAGTAGATAAACTACCGTACCTTAAAATCGTCCAGACATATTTGCCAGGATGCAACACTCCCGCTCCTTCCCCACATGCAGACAGTGTATCCCGTGTACACTCTTATCAAGTGTTTAGCAATATTTTCTTATTTTATTTTTCAGAATAGAATCAATTCAACAACACCCCAATCCCCTACCATTGATTATACACTGATTATACACTAACAATAACCAATATACCAATATTAGATGGCCAGGGAGACATTTTTACTCAAAAATAATGGTTGGAATGGATTCAGCACCCCTGAAAACCCCTAGTTAGACACCTCACAAGTTCATTTTAGACTTACATATTTTTCACCCAAGCCCTCTGGGCTCCTTAACTTTGATTGGCTCTCCAGGATTTTCCACGAGGATTTGGGTTTATATTAATTGAGAGGTGATTCTAGACACCTATAAGAACACATTGGTGAAGAAAGCTATTGGTAGTAAATTTTTTCACAGATGGTCCACACATATTGCTAAAATTCCCTAACTATTTGGCATCTTGTTACCTCTTCAATCTTGTGTGACTGAGACAAGGTCACAGACAGAGATCTCAGGTGCAACTGTTCTTGTTTATTTGGCACAAATGTAAGTCAGTTTGATCTAGCTGGTATCCCTCTAAAGGTATTTTTGGGAATGGGGGGGCATCCTCATGGTTGATGACACAATCCTCTGATGTAGGCGGTGGCTGCTGATATGAAAGGATGCTACCAGCCTTTACTTTACCAAAGATGGAGTCTACAAGTGGTTTATCTGATGATATGGCCATAGTGCAGATTAGTGGAGTGGAGCCTGGTTTGAAGCCAGCATAGGCAGGAGTAGGGTCAAGGGATGACGGGTCTGGAAGCACACCACTGTAGGCTCTGTATAGAGTAGACCTGGAATAACAAATAAGTGATCAATAGCCATTTTTGTAACACAGTGTAGTGCAGTGAGCCCGTTTACACCAATCCAACCCACTTTATTTATAAAGCACATTTAAAACAACAGCCTTGAACCAGGGTGCTGTACACTAGGACTAGGTAACAAAACAATATGCTAAGAGCAAAACAATACACAATAAACCTATCAGGATCCCAGATCCAGAGAGGAGGTGTCACCGGCTGTGCTGGGTCTGAACACCATGACCTCTGTTTTACTTTCATTCAAATTTAGAAAGTTTAAGGCCATCCTGTTGCAATGCAATGCTAACCTGATTCCACTTACTGAAGTAGTACCTGGTTTGGGCTTCACGACCACCATGGCATCAATTGGTCCTGGCTTTACTCCCTATTTATTAAGAGGCTATTAATAAACAGGTTATAGCAATTAAACATTATGACAGATGATCTTTAAATAATACAAACCATTGTTCGAGGCTTATGCCATTTTTGTTCAGTCTCGGTGCATGAAAGGACAGGAGGGACAACAGACATGCCACACTCTGAGTAATGGGCTGTCTGGTATAGCAAGGCTACCAAGTGGTTGCACAACCCAGTGCCAGCCACACATGAACAGAAGCTATTAACCAGCACAACTGGATCTGAATCCCGTGAGGTCATCTGAAACACACACACACACACACACACACACACACACACACACACACACACACACACACACACACACACACACACACACACACACACACACACACACACACACACAATGAATCAACTTATAATGACTATCTCAAGTACATCTGTTGCAAAGCAATACATCTGGAAAAGTTAAAGATGACAGGACAGTTTTGAGGTGGCACAACATAAGCAGTTTAAAAGATAGCTGAGTGAATGAAAGGGCACTGTTTCTCCATTTCATGCCATAACATTTTTGGGGAAACTTTACACATCTTGTTTATTTTACAACCAAGATACTACCTACATTTATTTGTTTACAGTGTTGTGAACAGACCAGAAACCATCACACTCAGCTACCATCTAACTGCATTACCACTGTTTCAGCTGCAATTTAGTTTTTTTATTTTCTTAAAGCTGATATTCATGCAGTGATCATGAATATCACTGACTGCATTATGTTTTATTCACTAATCTGATCAACAATACTACCTCAACATAAACTCTTTGCCTCAATGGTTGGCCAAGCTGAAACATGGTAGAAAAGAAAAAGAACATGCATGCTTTGGTTTAACAGCAGTGGAAGAAGTACTCAGATATTTTCCTCAAGTAAAAGTAGCAATACCACAATATAAAAAATACTCTGTTACAAGTAAAAGGCCTGTGTTCAAAATGTGAGTAAAAGTACAAAAGTATTGGGATCAAAATATACTTTAAAGTACCAAAAGTAAAAGTACTAAAATGTTTGAAAATAGCAGATAAAATTAAAAAGTACAGTACGTATTTACTTTCCACCACTGTTTAACGGTAAAAAAAAAAAAAAAAAAAGACAGAACATGCTTTGAACATAGTCTCAAAAACAGCCACTGTTGACTCACACAATGTTCAAATGCTTCAGTCATACAGCCAGGAGGGGCGAACTCCACTTGCGACCGCGACGGGTCGCTTCGACGGCTGTCTGACGGGTCGCAACGGGTGCCCATCGTCGCGGGTGCCTGACTCGTCCCGACGGGTCGCCACGGGTGCCCATCGTCTTGACGGGCGCCTGACTCGTCGCCACGGGTGCCCATCGTCTCGACGGGCGCCTGACTCGTCGCGACGATTGCCCATCGTCTCGACGGGGGCCTGTTTTTGTCGGCGTTTCACCCGTGCGTCGGAGAACGGGCGCTCGTGGTCGCATCTGCCTCTCTCCCTCCTTCCCTCCTTCCTATGTGTGTGCTTCCCCCACCCCCCCCACCCGACCGCCTCCCCCTGTGGGGTAGGGGGTCGGGTGGGGGTCCCTGCGGACCTTTGGGGGGGGGGGGTCCGGGTCCCCTTGGGAATCCCTTTACGCATGCCTTCATTTGTCCCCGTGAATTAGGGCTGCATTCCCGAAGTTAACTTTCAATTTGATTGCCTCCATTATTTTAATCCAATAACCATATGTTGCATCACATTTTATCGATTGATATAACTTCAATAACCTCCGGAAATAAGGATTTTTTTTTATTCGATTTGAACGTTTAATGGCCTATTGAAAAGACAAGTGTTTTTGGAGACGCTTTTTTTTTTTCCTTTTACGCATATGAGAGAGAGAGAGAGAGAGAGAGAGAGGGGGGGGGAGAGAGAGAAAGAGAGAGCGCACGCACGCAGACGGAATGTGTCCTTCTGGGGGGTCCTTTGGGGGGTCCCCGGGAGACCCCCCCAACGCAATAGATAACACAGAAATCACACTATACAATGCATTTACATTCAGCCGATCTACGAGCTCATATCTGCTGCTTTCCGAAAGCCGCGCATTGCGACGTATTCTGTCTGTCTGTCTGTCTGTCTGTCTGTCTGTCAGCGCACGCTGACAGACAGACATGTTTAAGTTTTCCATTGAACTATTCAGCACCGAAATAAATTACTCATCCATTCATTAATGCATTCATTCATTCATTCTTTCATTCAATTTACTGCTTTAAGGTCTGTAGGAGCCATGAATGGGATTGTTGCAATGTGTGGTTATGTTGATTATATGTTGATTATATGCCTTCTCCCTGCAGCCGACCCTAGTTATATACTCTCCGACTATGCTTGTCACGATGACTAAGCCAGTTAGATCTATCCATATATGGCTCTACCATATCTATCCGATATCAGCACTAGGTCGGCTCGGGCCCAAATATAGGGATTGTCATACATGTCATATGTCATATAGCCCAACGTCCTAGTCAGAGTCTTCGTTACAGCCCGAATATCTGCCTCAACCAGAGCCTTTATAAAATACAACACAAACGTCTTCCTCTCAGTACATGGGCCTTGGAGAGGCAGGCAGCCAGGGTTTCAGTCCTATAGATCAGTGTTTATCAACCCTGGCAAACGTCCCAATTTTGGTCCGCGAGTAGCCTACTGGTGAGGTGTTCCGCGCCGTTTGAAGAAAGTGTGAACCCAGACCCTCGAGAACAATAGCGCCGATCGTCCGTCAATCGATACGGCCATCATCCGTTTCGCACACAGCCACGGCCGAGTCCATTCAGTGTAGCGACCATCACCCATAGGAATGCAAATATGTTGTCCTACCTGGTACTGTATAAGGGCACACAGGGTACATGCTTTGGCACTCAGTCAGTTTTACTAAGTGGGTCGGAACTGGTCGATACGGCGGACCTGAACGTCGTACCTGCTAAGAGGGGCTGTGCTGTCCCAAAAGCCCATGTTATAACCTGCCATGAAGAATGTCCAACAATAAAACAATACATAAGTGTTAGTTTTCTTATAAAGTGCTTCTAAATCACTCCAGTGTGTTTGTGTCAACGTTTGTAGTGTTTAATTACTCCTCCACGCCACGGAGAGAATCTCTTGCAACTCAAGCCGTGGTGCCGTGGATATAACCGGAAAACTCGCCCCAAAACACGCTCGCCCCATTTCTTTTCGCGGACGAGCGGTTCTTGTATTCCTGTATTTGTTTTACCGAGGATAAGGTTAGAAATAAGTTTACGGTTAGCCATATTATTAGTTTTACTGAGGTTACGTTTAGGAATAAGGTTAGGTTTAGGCATAGTTTAATGAGGTTACGTTTAGGAATACCAGGTGAATATCACCGCATTTCCCCGGGGGTGACTGTTTTGGGGCGAGAGTTTTTGTGTTCGTCTGTAGTGGGCAACAGCGCATGCGTCCGCAATAACGCTATCAGGATCAGATTATTAGTATATTGGGTACCAAATATACTTACCAAAGAAGAACTTGAAGTGACCCAAGTGTATATATTTGTAGGCCAAAGATTTATATATTTGTAATGGTCAAGGTTTCTTTATACCTGCCCAATACACTCTGTGTGTGTGTGTGTGTGTGTGTGTGTGTGTGTGTGTGTGTGTGTGTGTGTGTGTGTGTGTGTGTGTGTGTGTGTGTGTGTGTGTGTGTGTGTGTGTATACACCGTATATCTAGGTGTGCCCTGGGATCTTTTGGCTAAGCCACAAAAAAGGTTGATAAACACTGCTATAGATCGTACTGCATAAAAAAGACAATTTGTTAAAACCCTAGCATCCCTATTCTGAGAGTAACAGTAGTCGAAAATAGCAGATCTACAAGTTCACAAACGAAGCCTCATGCTGCGCCTAAGTGGGCGCCTAAAAATACTGAACATGAATCCAACACAAGACTGCTGTGGGCACTAAAACAGAGTGGGCACTAGGGAAAGGAGGGCAGACTGGGCACCAGGGAAAGGTAGGCACCAAAACAGAGTGGGCAAGCTATCTATGAAATCTATTGAAAAGTTTAATCTGCAACAAAATGGGTCCCTGGCTCCTGCTTCATCTTTCTCAGCTAAAGGTTTTCTCTCAATTCAATTCAATTCAATTCAATTCAATTCAATTCAATTCAAATCAAATCAAATTAGCTTTATTGCCTGGCATGACAAAACATATGTTTACATTGCCAAAGCAAAAGTGGAACAGCCAATCAAGATAAAACAATGTATGTACAAATAAATATTGAATATAAATAGGAATTAAATAAATGTGTAAACAGATGTGTTACATTAACATTTTGAGTAATACTAATACTATCTTGTGAAACTATAAAAAATATTTCATATTCTCTCTCACACGCTCTCTCCACACACACACACACACACACACACACACACACACACACACACACACACACACACACACACACACACACACGCTCTCTCTCTCTCGCACGCACGCGCTCTCTCCAAACACACACACTCTCTCTCTCAGCTCTCTCTCGCCTCTCGGAGCCTCTTTTTTTAGTCCAGCATGTTAACCAACCCACCTAGCAAATAGGCTACACCCCCCCCCCCCCCTTGAATAAAAGTTATTGAATTTCGACGAAGTCACTCAGCAGTAGGCTAAGCTCCTCCTGCAGTAAACCCGACAGGACTTCCGAAGTTCCGACAGCTTTTGATGAAGTTATATTGCCTCCAGACCAGCCGCAGTCGCCGTACCAAAGGAATGATTCAACCAGATTGTCACACACCACCCAGCCTGCACACACACCTGTCGGTCAGAACCAGACGAGGGTCCAGTACTTAGAGAGTTTCATAACAGTTAATATTACGCTGGCCTGGGTAAAGTAAACTACAGGTGACGTTTATGAATTAATCAGGCCCCGTCAATCAAGCATCCATAGCACCAGTGACAGCGCATTCATTTCATTGACCAAACATATAATCAACATAACCACACATTGCAACAATCCCATTCATGGCTCCTACAGACATAATTTCCTTAAAGCAGTAAATTGAATGAAAGAATGAATGAATGAATGCATTAATGAATGGATGAGTAATTTATTTCGGTGCTGAATAGTTCAATGGAAAACTTAACACACTTAAACATGTCTGTCTGTCAGCGTGCGCTGACAGACAGACAGACAGACAGACAGACAGAATACGTTGCTTTCGCAAAGCAGCAGATATGAGCTCGTAGATCGGCTGAATGTAAATGCATTGTATAGTGTGATTTCTGTGTTATCTATTGCGTTGGGGGGGTCTCCCGGGGACCCCCCAAAGGACCCCCCAGAAGGACACATTCCGTCTGCGTGCGTGCGCTCTCTCTTTCTCTCTCTCTCCCCCCCCCCTCTCTCTCTCTCTCTCTCTCTCTCTCTCTCTCTCATATGCGTAAAAGGAAAAAAAAAAAGCGTCTCCAAAAACACTTGTCTTTTCAATAGGCCATTAAACGTTCAAATCGAATCAAACAAATTCCTTATTTCCGGAGGTTATTGAAGTTATATCAATCGATAAAATGTGATGCAACATATGGTTATTGGATTAAAATAATTGAAGCAATCAAATTGAAAGTTAACTTCGGGAATGCAGCCCTAATTCACGGGGACAAATGAAGGCATGCGTAAAGGGATTCCCAAGGGGACCCGGACCCCCCCCCCCCCAAAGGTCCGCAGGGACCCCCACCCGACCCCCCCCCCCTACCCCACAGGGAGGCGGTCGGGTGGGGGGGGGGGGGAAGCACACACATAGGAAGGAGGGAAGGAGGGAGAGAGGCAGATGCGACCACGAGCGCCCGTTCTCCGACGCACGGGTGAAACGCCGACAAAAACAGGCCCCCGTCGAGACGATGGGCAATCGTTGCGACGAGTCAGGCACCCGTCGAGACGATGGGCACCCGTGGCGACGAGTCAGGCGCCCGTCGAGACGATGGGCACCCGTGGCGACCCGTCGGGACGAGTCAGGCACCCGCGACGATGGGCACCCGTTGCGACCCGTCAGACAGCCGTCGAAGCGACCCGTCGCAGTCGCAAGTGGAGCTCGCTGTCTCTCCATACAGCATTCAAAGATAGTGGGATAGTTGTCTGGCTTCAGAGACTACTTTGAACAGAACTTTGAACAGAACTTTGAACGTGTCAACGTGACACTTTTGTTATTGTTACTAGTCCTACTCCAAAATCACTGGCATACAACTGGAGAGCCTCGACCCCTTCTATAGCAGATAACTGCTCTTGAAGACCAGGTCCATTCGAGGAGATAGTGCACACCCACTCGAGCCAGAATATAGGCTGTTGCCATCTGGCCGACGTCTGAGTGCCCCTAGTATCAAAAACAATAGATACAAGCACTCATTTGTTCCTGCCTCAATTCGGGCAAACAATGTTGCCAGGGACCGATAGAGGATAATGTGACTGATGGTGAATAAGAAACATGCACTTTATGCAGGCACTTTGTATTCTGAATTTGGCCCTTTTTTTTTATCTTGTCTCTTTGCACTTTATTGTGATGATGATGATGAAAAAGCACTTTATCTCTTGCACTTTACTGTGATGATGATGATGACGATGGATCAGGCACTTTATGCCGGCACTTTATGATTCCCTTTTTATCTCTTGTGATGATGATAATGATGGCGATGAAAACAAGCACTTTATCTCTTGCACTTTATTGTGATGACGATGATGATTGCACTAGATGCGCCCGGATCTATGTTTTTATGCTATGGTGTTTCATGTCTGCTGTTGTCCTGTACTGTCTGTATGTTTTAAACCACTACCCTGGCTGTAAACCCAATTGCCCTTCTGGGACATTAATAAAATTGAACCTTGAACCTTGAACCTTGAACCTTGAACCTACTCGGAGCTGGTGTGGCTTCTCAGCTTTCTTCATAGAGCGGTAGCAGTGAGCTCTTACAGAGACCTCATTTGTGACCCTGTTTTTACATGACACTTAAACACAAACATACAAACATTTATACTGATAGGGGACATTACTATTTACGTGATTATATAAAACTGAAACTTAGCAAGCAGTCATGGCAGCATAATAATAGTAGCCTAGCGTTAGCAAGAACAACTGTGTAGCGTGTACTGTAGCTGCTAACGTTAGCGATATACATACCTTCATAGTTGCAGAGATAAGAAGACACATAAAACTTGAAACCTTTCTCAAGTTTACTCTGCGGTGTTTCAGTACACATCCGAGCTAGTCTTCGCACATCGTTTACTGTAAATCTTGGCAGTTCTCACTGCGCAAAAAACAAGGTTTCCGGCTATGAAAACAGATGAAAATTAGATGTAAATTCAGTGAAAATTCCTGTATTTACATGAGCTAAACCACTCGGAAAACTCAAAGTTTTCTGAGTCAGTAAAGACTGGTATCGTACCAAATTAAGTATGCGTGACCCCCTGCTGGGGCTGCTGCCAGAAAATCACACCTTCAGCCCTAACCTGGATTTCCACAATTTGGGAGGGGGGAGATCTCCCCCCTCCTCCCTATCTCGAGTAATGCTACTGAGCATGTGCAATAAGCCACCTATGATTGGCTGTGACCTATACTAGGTGGGCAATCATCCCTCCCTTATTTAGGGGGTCACATTGTGAGGGGGGGGGGGGGGGGCTCACAAGGTGACCCCCCTCCTAGGGATCTAGGGGGGTGGTGCCCCCCCCTTATTTTATTTATATATATATATATATATATATATATATATATATATATATATATATATTTATTTATATATATTTATTTATTTATTCATGTATATATTTATTTATTTAGTTATATACACACACACACACACACACACACACACACACACACACACACACACACACACACACACACACACACACACACACACACACACACACACACACACACACACATATATACATACATGATTCTGAAAACAAATAGGCAACAATCTCAGTCAGGTAAATTGTGTTTATTGATAAATAAAAAAACAGTATACAGTATACTTTGGCTATTCAAAAATAGCAGATCAACATAGTGTGGTACTGAGTGCAGCGCTGTGAGAATGTCCGACTTGCGGTTGGAGTTAGTACAGAGGCCTTGATAGGGTACAACCAAAAAGGTGTATTTATTTTGATTGTTCACCGACAATACAAACAATACCTGAACACAGGAAGCTCGCCACACAGGTGATATGGTGGTGTCCAGCTCTCATCCTACCACCCTCTGCCCTTCTAACTTGGTCCAGCCCAATTACTCTGGCCACAGGCACAACTTACAGGGACATGTTAAGCTTTCAATAATCACCCAGCATTCCCTATATTGCACTACTCAAACATATTGCTCTCTTATCACACTCATACCCATTACACATTGCACTTGCCCTTCATGATTATAATTCAATAAATACTTAAAATCATTGTGCAAAATTCAACTGTGCAAAACCTCAGTAACAGAGGACCTCAGAACAGAGAGCTGTTACATTTCCTCTCTCCTCTCTCCAAGCTCTTCAATCCTCATGGTGCTGGCCAGGCTATGGGAGAATCTCAGTCACAACAGTCCTCTCCTCTCCAAGTTCTTCAATCTTCTGGACTTGAACAGGACACTCTCACACTTTCCCCCTCTCAGGCTATGGGAGGAGGAATGCATATAAATACACCTATATTACCCCTCTCCTCAAGACCATGGGGACACTCGCACCTCCCCCCCCCCTCTCTCCAAGCTCCTCAATCAACATGGGCTTGGTAGAGGCTCTGGGAAACATCTTCACACTTGGTTGTAGTTCTCGTTCACTTTAGTTCATAGAGTCAATGTCCATTAAAATAATATTAGGCACGTGCTGCTGGTGAGCGGGGGAACCAGGCAAACTGCCCACTCATCTGTCCTGCTGACATCCAGTAGGCCTATGTGCAATTTGCTCAGATGTGCTCACCCATTGTTCAATGTCATAATTGTGTGGCGATAAAAGCAGCCTGGGCTCTGTGGAGTGGTGGCTCTCCACCCTGGTCTCCTCAGCTCCTTCTCGACACTGCTCTCAACACACGGACTCTCTCCCCATGTGCTGGTCTTTGGCTGCCCGACGAGAGGATTCTTTCTCCATGGGCTGGGTCTCTGGCTGCCCATGTCTGGAGTGGACCACAGACCTCCACATCTCGGCACGCTCCTCCAGCCTTCCCTCTGGCTTCGCTGTTGCCATGGCCCCTGGTCAGCTGATGAGCCCACTCTGTCCTCTGGCACCTCCGGCTTGTCTCCCTCCTCTGAACTTCTTAGCATGGCCTTTCTCCATCAGTCTCCAGACATGCAGTCCTGGTGGTCATCAACTGTAAAACATAGAATAGCAATTAAATGATGTATTAGATTACCATTATTACAGGAACACAGAATGTAAAACAAAAAACATCTTACAAACAGTTCCATATAACTTACCCTCAATCTTCTCTCTCGGCTCTTCATTGAGGCATTCATCTTTTTCTTCTGTCAGCATTCTCTGGCTGGTCCAGGCGATGGCTTCTTTTCAGAGTGAGTCCTGCAAGCAGCTAAAATACAAGGAAAATACAATTAGGATCTATTTAGTTGTTTATCTACACAAACAACACAATTCCACATCTACACTGCTCTAAAAGAGAACCTACATGTGACTGCAATTTTAACTGGCCCCTGTAAAAGTCTACGCTTTTACTGGGGCCAGTGGTGGAAGATGTACTTATATATTTTACTTAAGTAAAAGTAGCATATATTTTCTTACCTGTTATAACGACACAGTCTACGTCAGGGAAAGCAATGCCGACCTGATCCAACATGGGTCATCGCTGCAAGATTATGTGGAGAATTGATACTGAAAATAGAAAAGCAGCATGTTAGTTGATTCCAGAGCAGACACACTGCCACCAGTTGCAGAGTGCAGACTGCAGCCACCTACATTTGGAACTCACACCTCCACCCCCGTCCTGTTCAAAGCCTCCCCCTAATTCAAATCTCCCTTAGTCTTAGCTTAATGTTTTCTTTTTAGCCTTTTTAAGAATTTCTCTCCTGATAAAGTTGTTTGTTTTGTTTTGTTGTAAAGCGACTTTGGGTACTAAGAAAAGCGCTATATAAATGTTATGCATTGTTATTATTTAGCTGGGGTAAATTACACAGTGATACAAACAAACAATTCATTACCTTTCTTGTGAATCAAGTCTCAGGGCATTGTTTTCAGAGTTGTGTAAACGGCTCACAGTCTCCTGCAAATAGAATGATTCACAAAGTTAGTTGGGACTATAAAAGCATAAAGGCCTTCTCTCCTTGGGTGGACACACACAGCATGCATGAATCAGTGGAATTCTCAGTCCTTAGTTCTGAAGTAGCCTAAAAACTAAGTAAAACCCAAAGGAAATGTATGTATTAACTCAAAGATAACAAAGGGGAAACTGTAAACTTAATACATGTAACAGAGGATTTTTTTCTTTCAAAAAACAAATAATCTGACAACTCTGCAGACATGTAATTGATAAATGCAAATTCAGTTAGTTTGCAAAAACAAACAAATTTCACAATTACGACATAAAGTGTTCCAGGTTTCCTGCTACAGTAATCCATGGCATATAATATTATGCTCTTGTGATACTAGTGCAATACAATATAATGTAACCTACTAACAATTTATAAATACGTCATGTAGGCTTGAAGCTTACCTTAATTCAAGTATGTTGAGTCAGTCAGCTAGTCAAGTCAAGTCAACTGATTTTCATCTGGCTGCAGTGGATGGCAGTTAAGATTTCAAAAATGTGATAACCTGATTGGCCAAACTGAGAAGGAAAGTCATTGGTTGTGACTGGCTGTGCTGTAGAGAGACACTGCAGCATTCACATGATAATTAGCAACTTTGGTCAAAGCTGTCTGGAATGGGAAATGTTGTTATACTTTGTAACATCTCAGAGGCAACTATTGCACTTTTTACTACAATGTAATTAATTAAAAACTTTAGTTAAGATACTTAGATTTAGATTAAGAGTATACATAAAAAAACATAGATTAACAAATTAAGCCCTACATTATACAAAGCATTGCAATGTGATTTTTTTCAAAAGACCATAGTTAAGATTTAGACGAGTTAAATTACTTTTTAGATTTAGATTATTTAAAAAACATAGATTAACAATTATTTTAAAAAATGTATATTGTTTTGTTCCATTTTTGCAACGTAAACCTGCCAAACCTGTGTTTTATTGCTGATTAAGCTCATTTGGGAGAGAGAGAGAGAGAGAGAGAGAGAGAGAGAGAGAGAGAGAGAGAGAGAGAGAGTGTCTTTATATGGCAACATTCCAACAGCAATACACATCTTCATGTTCATTAAAGACAAAAATAAGTGAAAAAGAGGACCCAGCACAGCGAACCCAAAGTCAACTCTCTGCACCAATTTTTTAAACCTGAAAATCTCTTGCTTGATAAAACACCCTCTTCCTGTTAACCTGTCCTCATCACCCCTCATCCCGACATCTACATTACTATTGTATTCTTGGGAACAGATATGGGAAATGTTCTTATTCACTTAGATTATACAAAACAAAAGATTAACAAATTAAGCCCTTAACAAAAATATTGAAAATTATATTTTTGTTTTGTTCCATTTTTGCTTTGGCAATGAAGAGAGGGAGAGGGAGAGGGAGAGGGAGAGGGAGAGAGAGACCCCCTCTGTAAACAAAGAGTGAATTTGGATGTCAAAGGAAATGGCCAGTCTCCTGCTGGGTCTTTGTCTGGCAGAGGAATGGTAAATCACTGATTTCCAAATGTATATAGACAAATTTCACAGTAAACATTTTCAACTGTAAATTTCCAATGACATACAAAAACACCAGCAAACTGCGGGTTTACTGAGCAACTGCAATTGCCCGAATTTGCCCATTAATGCCTCTTTTCATGCAGTGTCTAGTAAACAACGGGTGAACCGCGATGATTCCTCCATCGTTGCAGTCCTCTTCAGAGTTTAAAATGTACTGTTTGCTGAAGACTCGGACTCTTGTTTTCTCCGTGGTTGTAAAGTTGTCTCTTCGGATATTAGCTACCCACCTCTTCTCTAGTTATTTGTCTTTTGGAATCGGTGGAAAGTGAAAACTTGGCCGAGTCTGTAGGCTAAACTACACAGTGGTATGGTGCAGTATACGTCCTCCCGTTTTTGAAAAGAGATTTTAAGACGTTACGAACCTATGGCAAAACATAAACGTAGACATACAAATAATACAAAGTATAAAAGACCATAATATAAGATAATCAAATCAAATAATATAGTTTATACCGTTTTGTTTGCTATAATATGACGACTGTACACCCACTATCATTGGTACTGACCGGGACCGGAAGTGGACTGGCGGCCCGAGCCGAACGCGGAAGAGGTGTGTGCATATAGGCTATTGACGGGCCACAGCTGATGAGTACACAGAATATGAATATTACACGGAGAAATATTGACAATTTGTTTTCGAAACGAGGCTGATTCAAGGCAACAAGGCAAGTTGTTCTATGCTTGTTGTGGGGGACATTTAGCCCTCACAAGTATAGTATTACAAGCACACACACACACACACACACACGCACGCACGCACACGCACGCACGCACGCACGCACGCGCGCGCGCGCGCGCGCACACACACACACACACCTGGAAAGAGCACAATTCCTTAGTTTTTTTTAATACTTCTTTGTAAGCACAGTCATTATCTCACCACAAAGCCCCGCCCCCGATCACAACCTGATCAATTATTGCTGACAGCTGTGTGTGTGTGTGTGTGTGTGTGTGTGTGTGTGTGTGTGTGTGTGTGTGTGTGTGTGTGTGTGTGTGTGTGTGTGTGTGTGTGTGTGTGTGTGTGTGTGAGAGGTGAGTATGAGCTGATTGAGAGCATGAAGAGGGGGGTCAAGGGGTCGGGATGAGAGCAAATGAAAGGTGTGTGTGTGTCTCATTGTTATGATGGTGCATCAACGTAACATGAAGTGTGAATCAGAAACTATTTATTCTAGCGGCTATTACATGACGAGATGGAATACTAACCAGTGTTGATTTTGACCCAAAAAATTGATTCAGTTTTTGTTAGTCTTTTGAATAAAATTCCATTTAGTTTTAGTCATATTTGAGTCATCTGAAATGTTTTAGTTTTTGTCTAGTTTTAGTCGACTAAATATCATAACATTTTAGTCGACTATACAGTTGATTTAGTCGACTAAAATATATGTTGGCGGTGCCTTGATGGCGTCATAATGGCTGATTTTACATTTGGTTGCATGCTGAAAATAGCCGATCTACAAGCTCACAACGCTTCGCAGTACACCGCTTTTTGAGCTTGTAGATCTGCTATTTTCAGAGCGCAACACCTGAGCACAACCAAACATAAAATGACTTGTCTTTTAGTTCTACTGGATCTCTTCTCCACTAGTAGTCCCTCACTAACATTTTAGTCTAGTTTTTATTTGTTGACAAAATTGTCAATATATTTAGTCTTAGTTTTAGTCATCATAGCTTAGATTTTATTTAGTTTTTTATGTTTTGTCAGTGAAAAAAGGTAGTCGACCAACATGTTTTGTCATAGTTTTAGTCAACGAAATCAACATTGATACTAACATATCTTTTTTTATTTTTTATTATGAAAAGTAACACATGGACAGGCACGTGCACACATAGACATCAAAGGGGGCTTGAGCCCCTGCCCTTTTACCCATCTGAAAAAAAAGAAAAATAAATATTATTATTTTTATTTTTTAAGCACAGGATAAAAATATACATTTCCGTTCAAATATATGGGTTGCTAAAAAAAAAATCTAAAACAAACAGATATACATACAGGTGCGTCAATTGTTACAGGTATAATGCATAGTTTTCTATGCATTTCGGGTTTTTTAAGGGGTTTGACCCCCAATTTTTTTGGGCCGCCATTTCAATCTCTGGGAGTTGGCAACCCTAACCTTGCCATACCTTAGCTTTTGCTGAACTGATGCCACTGGACATACACACAAAATGAACAGGTACAGTGTAAAGAATATGATGTCAAAATGTACATTTTCTTATAACAATAACAATGTGTAGTGTGTGTTACAAAATCGAAAAACCGTCATTTTTAGCTTGCGGCCCCTTGGACTTTTGGTATTTTGCTGAGTGGCCCCTGAGCCATCTTAAGTTGAGTAGCCCTGCCGTACCTGAATGCAGCGTTCAAGAGAATTGCCTTTTCCAAACTCTCCTGAACTTGAATGCAAGCATTTTATGTTGAAAGAATTGTATCTCCAGTATTGAATCTTGAAAGCTTTAGTTGAGTGCGGCATCACGCACCGAAAATAGTTTTTTTTATTTTCTGTATTTTCACCAAAAGCGCCCTTTTGGAAACTTCAGCCCCTGCCCCTCTAACATTCTCTGCACGTCCCTGCACATGGACACATAGGGTTTCCATCCGACAGAGGCGATATTTATATTATGTATATTAGGGATGTAAAGGTGTTGTCGTTACCACGATACCGTGATTTGAACATTGATTTCCAGAGAGGGTTTTGGACACACACAGTATCTTCACAAGGTCTATGTTAATGCTTTTCATTGGTTCAATATTTATAAAACCCACAGAGACACTGAACGTTCAACCCGGTGTTATTTGGACAGCCATTATATCTGAAAATATTCAAGAATAAAAATATATATTATTTTAAATAGCCAAAAGAGCTGATCTACAAGCACATTACTGCATATTGTATCACAACACTTTGTGAGGTTGTAGATCAGATATGTTTGCTGTCATACAAATAAGTATAAAATAGGCCATTCATTTATTAAAAAAGAAATACATTAAAAAGATTAAATATGTTGATGAAAGGTTTCTGCCCAACAGTGACGATACACAAACATAAAGTAAAGACAGTTTGCACACACAAACAGTGGTGTAAAGTAACTACGTACTGTACATTTACTCAAGTACGGTACCTAAGTACAATTTTGAGGTACTTTTACTTTACTGGAGTATTTCTAATTGTCTATACTTTTACTTCTACGCCACTACATCTCAGAGGCAAATATTGTACTTTTTACTCCACTACAATTATTCGAAAACTTTAATTAGTTACTTTGTAGATTTGGATTATTATTAAAAAACACACATTAATCACTTCAGCTCTATACTGTATACATTTTGGCCATTTGAAAATAGCTGATCTACAAGCTGCGTCGCGATGCGACGCATTGTGAGCTTGTGGATCTGCTATTTTCAAAAGATTTGTAGACATTTTATACATTTGAAAACATTCCGCATAATGAGTACTTTTACTTTTGGTACTTTATATACATTTTGATATCAATACTTTTGTACTTTCACCCAAGAACATTTTTCATTCTGAACGTTGCAGTATTGATACTTTTACTTAAGTAAAAAATGGGAGTACTTGTTCCACCACTGACTGTAGGTAAAAGACCAGAGCATGACGACACTGCCCTGAGCTTAACTATAGATTGAGTCATCACAGGCTGTCAGCTGTTCTGTGTGTGTGTGTGTGTGTGTGTGTGTGTGTGTGTGTGTGTGTGTGTGTGTGTGTGTGTGTGTGTGCGTGTGCGTGTGTGTGTGTGTGTGTTAGAGGTGAGTATGAGCAGATTGAGAGCATGAAGAGGTGGGGTCAAGGGGTCGGGACGAGAGCAAAGGAAACAGGATGTCGGAAGTTGGAACCAGCGTCATTTCCAGAGAGTTTCCTCGGTCAGTGGAGGAAGAAGTACTCAGATTTTTCAATGCCACAACATAAAAATACTCTTGTTACAAGTAAAAGGACTGTATTCCAATTTTTACTTTAGTAAAAGTAGCAGATCTACAAGCTCACAATGCGCACGCATTGTGAGCTTGTAGATCTGCTATTTTCAAATGGCCGAAATGTATATAGGGCTAAGTGGTTAATCTATGTTTTGTATTAATAATCAAAATCTACAAAATAACTAAAGTTGTCCAATAATTGTAATGGAGTAAAAGTACTATATTTCCCTCTGAGATGTAGTGGAGTAAAAGTAAAAATACTGAAAATGTAAAATACTCCAGTAAAGTAAAAATACTTCAATATTGTACTTAAGTACAGTGCTTGAGTAAATGTACTTAGTTACTTTACACCACTGCCAGCGAGCGGGCCCAGGTGATCAGCCATACGGTTAAGGGCTGAGTAAGCAGTGCAGATGGGGACAGTGGGCACAGATGGCACAGCCACTGTTACGCTGGCACAGGCAGGACGATAGGAGGGCACAGAGAAAAGGACGGTGGCAGTAGGCTAACACTCGCTATATCATAGAATAAAATGTTTTACTTGAATGTTGACGTGAAATAATAATCCTGTTTAGGGTGTCAGTAGCGCAAGTGTAAAAAAAATCAGCTTGTAGTGACGGCGCTGCTCGATGCTCGTTGAGACCCGTAGCGAACATGACCGTGGTTCGCTTGGAAATGGACTGAGTTCTGACTGTCTCAGGCGGACCATGGTCCGCTTGTTTGATCTTTGCTGTGTCACGATTTCAAATTTAAGTTGACGATCATTGTCACTCAAATAATTGCGATTTAACGATTGAATTGTGTTTCTGTCGTTGAAAATTAATGGAACATTATGAATGTCTTTTAGCCTTTAGTAAACAAAAGTTGCACAGGGCAGATATGACAAATAACACATATTTAATTACTTTATACTTACAAATAAACATAAATAGTGGAAATAGGCGATCAATTAGCTCAAAACGTGTCGCATCGCAACACATTTTGAGCTTGTAGATCTGCTATTTCCACTATTTTTGACATTTAAAAAAAGATATATGCCATTTTTCATAGGATAAATATACCAAGGATTCGTCAGTGATGTCACTGACATGTGACACTGTAGTATAAGCATAACCTTTGACTGAACTACCTGTACTGTTAACAAACTTGATAATGAAGCATTCAATCAATCAATCAATCAATAAATAGGATATAGTCATTGTGTAGGTCTTATGGTATAGGACAATTGGTTCTCAAAGTGGGGTCGGGGGACCAGTTGAGTACATGTACTTAGTTACTTTACACCGCTGCTCTCTTGTCTGTTTGGGTGTGTTGTGGGTGTGTCCGTTGATCATTCTCCGGTTTGCAGCTGCAGCCACAACATGAATGTTGTCATCGTCCTGTCCTTCCCCATGAGAACTGATGGGAAGAAACCAGCCGTGGGCACTTAACCCATTAAGACCGGGAACGCATCTGTGTGTCATTTTTAGATGTCTTTGGGCTATTAAAAAAATAGCAGATCTACAAGCTCATAGCGCGGCACCGAGTGCCGTGCTATGAGCTTGTAGATCTGCTATTTTTGGGGAAAAAAATTAAAATGTGTGCAAATCTTTGAATATATGTATTTTTTTAAAGCAAACATGTGTAACTCAAATCTTTGCTTCTGGGGATTCTACAAATGTTTTCTAAATCACCAAAAAACGTGAAAAACGTAGGTTTCTATATATGGTTCTCAAACTTTTTCATGTCAAGGCCCCCCAGAATTATACGTATTTGGCCACGGACCCCCATCTCAAAATATTTTGTTCCAGGGACCCCCAAGAAGCAAAGATTGGAGTTGAAAATGTTCACTTTGAAAAAAAAATATATATCCAAAGATTTGCACACATTTTCACGATTTTTCAGAAAATAGCCAAAGAAATCTTAAAATGACACACAGATGCGTTCCCGGTCTTAAAGGGTTAAGAGAGAGAGGGGGGGGGGGGGGGGGGGGGTGAGAGGTGATGGTGGAAAGTGACTCAGTACATTTACTCACGTACTTACTTGCTCCACTAGCGAGGAGAGGGGCCATAGTGTAATGATCTGCAGTTTGCAGGGGCGGCTCTGACCTGCGTGTCTGTTTGGCCCGGGCCCCCCCGGTTGACTCGTTCAGTAAGGATTTGCACGCAAGCGGAGTGATACCGGATTCCTCTTCTGTTGTGGAGGAAAGCTCCAGCAGGTTAAAAATTGAAGAGCAGCAGCGGGCTCTCCGCTGGATGCTTGATTCTGACTTTATTATCTGTGCTGCTGCTATAATAAGCAGGAACTGTCCTGTTCCATTAGCCACGCTCACTGGTCCTACCCCCACCCCCCACACACACACACACACACACACACACACACACACACACACACACACACACACACACACACACACACATGCGCATGCCTCTCTCTCTCTCTCTCTCTCTCTCTCTCTCTCTCTATGTCTGGGGGGGGAGAAAAAGAAGAGTGCCAGACAAACTTAACCCATTGATTCCCATACACTCTTGCATAATCTCTCTCTCTCTCTCTCTCTCTCTCTCTCTCTCTCTCTCTCTCTCTCTCTCTCTCTCTCTCTCTCTCTCTCTCTCTCTCTCTCTCTCTCTCTCTCTCTCATTTGCTCTGGCCCAAACAGAAGTAAACAGAACATAATTCATGAACAATCATGCAGAAGGGTATACTGACGATACACTAGAGGTGAAATCATTTGTCAAATAATAAGCAACAGGAAATTAATCTAATACAAATAGCTATCAATAGTTCTACCAAAATGTGAATTATCATCATTGCTTCATGTTATAAAATATAAAGTTATGTTTTTGTCTGCTGGCGAAATTAAGTTATTGTCTGGGTTCAGATAACTTATGATTATTATTATTATTATTTTATACGTCAATTAGCTTATTTGACTGTTTCTGGTCTAAATTAACTCTTTAAAATGCCAGAGTAATAGTGTAATAGTGTCACACCACTGGCAGCGATCTTTGAAAAATCATGGAATATTATCTCACGGAGATCACCTCATGACACGCACGGGGGTCAGGTCTCGTAGAATCGAGAAAAGAAATTGGCTGGTCGCGATACTCCGTTCCATAGTTATGGCCAGTTGAATGTGGCTTAATTGTTTTTTGCCCAAAACAACAAGCTTCATTTTGTTGTGATCATGTGATTTCTGGCTTTTCTCCTCTTTGTGATCCTGGGATCATTCACAGGCTGCGGAACAGCAACGTTCTGGCCCGCCAGACTAGCCAGTATCTCCAAAGGTGGACAAGACAATATAGAACATCACATAGTTTTTTTAATTAAAAAAACTAACAGTACTGGGTTTTCTGATGTTGTTTGAATCCGCTTTGTTTGCATTCGTTTACATGTTAAGAGTGACTTTGAGAGCTGTTTCACCGTACAATGTAAGTCAATGAGGAGCATATTTTGAATTATCAGTTTGTAATCCATGAAGCAATTATATTTGATTTCTTGTCCACCTTTGGAGTTACATCATGGCAAGGTACACAACCCCTCACAATGTGCAGCGAAAATGGGGACATTCTGCACAATGAGTACTTTTACTTTTGGTACTTTAAGTATATTTTGATGCCGATACTTTTTTATACTGGAATTGTACTTGTAACAGAGTATTTCTACATTGCCGTATTGATACTTAATAATAAATGTCAGTACTTTTTCCACCCCTGTCAGTTTCTAATCAATGGAGCGATTATATTTGATTTCTTGTTACAGTACATCATGGCAGGTACACAACCCAAACCTCTACCAAAGTGTTCCTGCCCTTTAATAACAGACAGATCTATACATAAACTATGTTTCTCCCAGTCAGCATTTATAGTGTGTGAGAGGCAGACAGGTTTGCTGCTGATTTGAACACCGGCTCCCAGACAATCTGAACCACTCTCACCCTGATGTCTGCCATCACTATTTTGGGCATCATGTCATTATAGGCAGAATACAATAAATACATAGAGAAACTTTTCCAACATAATTTATTCATTTATCAGGGACAGTGAGTGACATTTATCATGTCAGTTAGTTTTCACATCCACATAAATGAGCCAGAGTTAGCCATCTGTAGTCCCTGAGCAGGCTGTTAAAAAGTGGTGATATATAGCTATCCGTACAAAAAAATACATCAATACAATACAAGATAAGTAAACATAGTACATGAGACGGAATAATTACAGTAGAATATGAGAAATGACACCAGTGACAAATGGAGCTGATAATTACCCATGATTACACATTTGGTTGGCTTTAAGCCATCTCTTAAGGTTGAACTTGAAAGTCAAATAGTTGGTGGTCTCTCTTACTTCAGTAGGGAGACTATTCCAGTGATGGGAGGCTCTAACAGAGAAGACTGTTTCACCAAACACACTCCGTCTGAATGGTACCTCACAGTTTAGTTGAGTTTACATTTACATTTGAGTTTACATGCTTTTTAAATGTCAAGTTTGAGGCTAGTGTGATTCCAAGATATTTACATTTTTATACTACTTTAACCTTTAGAAAATCAGAATTATCTTAAATGTCACGTCAGAGGTTTACAGGTGTAGAGGCTAGAATGTTTAGTAACATTATCATTTGCAGGTGTGTACATGTCCTTTCAGGATCATTAGCATCATATGCAGGTGTATATATGGGTTTCCGCGCGACGTCATCACAGAGCAGAGTGCGCAATCTGCGCATGCTTGGGGTAGAACGAACCCGGAAGCGCCTTCACTCTGTTGTTATGTTCGGGATTTAGATAGGCATAATGCTGCTATTATAGGCATAATAGGATTAATGCTGCTATTATATACAAACAGATCCAACTTCCGACAAATCATTTTTATTGAGTAAAGAAGATATTACAAACTGCATAATTTAATCTACTTTCATTAAACCTGGTGAAGACCATTTCTTTTATGAATGTACATTTGCCCAGAGCTACTGCGGGTAATAGCGCCCTCTACAGGCTTACCCTCAACTGCGAGCGCATCATCCTCTCATGTTTACAAACAGGAAACCCATCTATACATAACATACCGGACAAAATAGCCAATTCACAAGCTGGTTGGCTGTTTTTGAATAATATAAATCATGCTGAAATGGTTAACCACATGAACCCTAATAGCGTCCACATTATGGTTATGGCATTATAGGTGAACACAAAACTAGGTTAACATTTGGTGCAGGGATAAAAGGAAGCCAAGTATAGACCCCTGAGGGAAACCAACTAACCGAGTACTGTAGGCTACATAGGCTTTAAGAGGTTGAAGTTCTCACACAGGTGTAAAACACAAATATAACAATGATCAAAGACTTATTACATAAACGGGGAGAAAGAAAGGCGGTGAGGAAAAGTACATTTCTCACAACTTTCTCACCGCAACCGAACATTGACCCCCGATTTTTTTTTCCTCCAGTAAAATAGGACAAACGTTGCATACGCCGTGGACATATTTCATCTATTTTCTCCTCTGAGGGGTGGGTTATGCAACCCTCTGTTAATTCCATCAAAGCGTGGAGAAAGCATCTAATTGGGCTTCTCTATTTTTGGTCGTCTTCCAGTCCTCTGTATTCTGCTGCCTGTGAGAAAAGGCAGCAGCTACAGCGCTGTGGTTCACTGTCTCTGGCTCTGCCAACGTAGCAGTGGTGGAGAAAGTACTCTAAATGCTTTACTTAAGTAAAAGTATCAATACTGCAATGTAGAAATACTCTGTTACATGTAAAAGTCAGAAATTATTAATTTACTTGAGAAAAAGGACAAAAGTATTGGTATCGAAATGTACTTAAAGTACCAAAAGTAGAAAGTACTCATTATGTAGAGTGTTCCGTTTCACAAGTTTTCAAATGTATAACATGTCTACAAATCTTTTGAAAATAGCAGATCTACAAGCTCATAATGCGTCGCATCGCGACGCATTGTGAGCTTGTAGATCGGCTATTTTCAAATGGCCGAAATGTATATAGGGCTGAAGTGTTTAATGTGTGTTTTGTAATAATAATCAAAAAACTACAAAGTAACTAGTAACTAAAGTTTTCAAATAATTGTAGTGGAGTAAAAGTACAATATTTGCCTCTGAGATGTAGTGGAGTAGAAGTATAAAGTATTGAACATTGGAAACACTCCAGTAAATAAAAAAATCCTCAAAAGTGTACTTGAGTACAGTACTTGAGTAAAGGTACTTTGTTACTTTACACCATTGCTGGCTGCCAACGTAGCGCTGTGCTGTGGTGGAAAGTAACTAAGTATATTGTTCTGTCGGGCAGAAACCTCTTAACTCCATGTTTTGTATTTATTTTTTATAACAGCATAACAAGTTTTGAGCTTGTACTGTAGATCTGCTACTTTTTTTACGTTTTTTTTTTTTATTTGAATCCTGAAAAGTAACAGTTTTGGACATTTCCACCCGACAGAGACGATATGTACTCAAGTACTGTATGTTTTGAGCTACCTTTACTGGAGTATTTTACTTTTACTCCACTACATCAGGCAAATGTTGCACTTTTTACTCCACTACAATTATTTGAAAACTTTAGTTACTTTGTAGATTTGTATTATTATTACAAAACATACATTAACCACTTGAGCCCTATATATATATACATACATCTTGTGAGCTTGTAGTTCGGCAAAAAAACAACAACATAAAATTGGGGCATTTTGCGTAGTGAGTACTTTTACTTTTGGTACTTCAGGAATATTTTGGTGCCAATACTTTTGTACTTGTTCTCAAGTCAATTGTAAATACCGGACTTTTACTCAGAGTATTTCTACATTGTGGTATTGATAGGTTTACTTAGGTAAAAAAAACGTCAGTGCCACCACTGACTGGCGCTGTGTGATAACAGGCTGGCTCCCATTTGCAACAGCACTGTGTTTGACCCGGGCTTGCACCCACCGCCATGACGGATCAGAGCGCTGCATGCACCCACCTCCATGACGGATCAGAAATGATTCACATGCCCTGCAGCTCTGCAGCATCCCAAAAAAACACTCAGTACATCCATTGCTCTCATCATTCTGAACTCTCTCTCTCTGTCTCTCTGTCTCTCTGTCTCTCTGAAATGAATAGAACATTGAGAGAAACGGAGACAAAGTGGTTCAAAGTATTTTAGAAACGAATGGCAGCAATATTTTCAATGTTTTGTATTCACTTTGGGTCAAATAGCAGCAGATCTTATTTGAAATTGTGCACAAATAGCAGTAGTGTTCCCAAATGTGTTTAAAGGTATTTGCTCTGTTCGTAATGAAACGTTGTACCGTGATCACTTGGTAAAGGAATACACACAATGATTAGACGTCTGTAAGGTGGTTGTATTCCATTAGACATCCTTCTCCTGTCAAACAGATCACTAACCTTGATGCTCTCTCTCTCTCTCTCTCTCTCTCTCTCTCTCTCTCTCTCTCTCTCTCTCTCTCTCTCTCTCTCTGTGTGTCTCTCTCTGACTCTGTGTCTCTGTCTCTCTCTCAATTTCAGTGCAATTTAAAGAGGCTTTATTGGCATGAGAAAACATACGTTTGCACTGCCAAAGTGGAACAAAACAACGTATGTAGTATAAAATTCTCTCTCTCTCTCTCTCTCTCTCTCTCTCTCTCTCTCTCTCTCTCTCTCTCTCTCTCTCTCTCTCTCTCTCTGTGTGTCTCTCTCTGACTCTGTGTCTCTGTCTCTCTCTCAATTTCAGTGCAATTTAAAGAGGCTTTATTGGCATGAGAAAACATACGTTTGCACTGCCAAAGTGGAACAAAACAACGTATGTAGTATAAAATTCTCTCTCTCTCTCTCTCTCTCTCTCTCTCTCTCTCTCTCTCTCTCTCTCTCTCTCTCTCTCTCTCTCTCTCTCTCTCTCTCTCTGTGTCACTGTCTATATGCAGAAATAAATCATCCATGACCACCTAAAGGAGGGGAGGGGGCATTAAGAAACGGTGACTCACACCTTCAAACAGATCAGCTCAACAGACTGTGGTGTGTGTGTGTGTGTGTGTGTGTGTGTGTGTGTGTGTGTGTGTGTGTGTGTGTGTGTGTGTGTGTGTGTGTGTGTGTGTGTGTGTGCGTGTGTGACAAATAAACCTTTATTTATGTCATGTGTGGTAGCACAGAACAATACAGATGAGAGTAGAGAGACAAGAATAATAAACAGCTTATCAACTTTATGACATTATTATGGAATTAATGTTCATGTTTTGCTACTTGTGCCTACTCACTGTGTGTGTGTGTGTGTGTGTGTGTGTGTGTGTGTGTGTGTGTGTGTGTGTGTGTGTGTGTGTGTGTGTGTGTGTGTGTGTGTGTGTGTGTGTGTGTGTGTGTGTGTGTGTGTGTGTGCGTGTGTGCGTGCGTGTGCGACATTGTCTGGTCAATTTCCTGGGTCCCCAGATAAAGTGACACAGTGAAGTGACGATTTAAGGACTTTTAATACCTCAAAAAGAAAGAGAAGAAAAAGACCATTACTGCATCAAAAGTTTAACAAACTATTCTATAGAAGATCACAATTATTGTAATGCAATCATGCATGTGTTTGTGTGTTGGCGGGGGGGGGGGGGGGGGGGGGGATACACCACATTCCTCACATTCCAGACCCACTTATATTACATGGCATCTCATTGGCTACTGTAAACACGTTTCCCTGACGACCGTGTGCACATGGGTTATTATGGTCTGTCCTCTCAGTGGCTCTGTGAGCGGTGGGGGGCGGAGCATGTGGTGAGGACCACATCCTCGCGTGCTACATGTTGGTCATCTCAATGTCAGATGTAAACCTTGTATGTGTCCAAAACCATAACTTTTCAGAAAAGGAAAAAACTGAGCCCTGTGTTCCAATGGATCCAATGTAGTTTATTATTTAGTCACATGGGCTCTTGTTGACACTTTCCATTGGTTCAAGTTAATAACCTACCGACACACTTAACCACTTTCAATTAAAAAATAAAATTAAAAAAATAGGGGAAAAAATAGCTGATCTAGCATCGTGATGCGACGTGTTGTGCGCTTGTAGATCAGCTATTTGTGCTGCTTTTGTAGAATGACAAAGTATTACATGAAAGGTAGGGTAAGTGATTTTCTTTGGTTAAAATAAGTGTTAAATAGCTCTATATTCTGATACTCATTGCTATAGAGTGTTTGTTCAGTAACAGGAGTCTCTCCAGCTCTTTATTAAACATAAAATTCATTTTCAGGTCAGGATACAAATGTTATCCAATCATGATAGAGAACTCAGTCAGACAGGATACAGATTAAACAAGTGAAATCTTTAAGTGATGACACAAATAAATGAGCTGACAAATTTGTATCTGAAAAACTATAAAAACTAAGCTGATAAATGGGTACTCTCTCTCTCTCCTGATTGGCTCACCTACCTGAAAATGTATTTTATTTTATGTTTATTAAAGAGCTGGAGAGACAGGGACACTTCTGTTACTGAACAAACACAATATAGAAATGATTACTTTCACAATATAGTGCTTTAACAAAAAAACGTTTTGTTATAATAAAAAAATATCACTTACCCTACCTTTAAAAAAACCAGAAACCAAGTTTAAAAATGGAGATACGAGGTTTCTGCCCGACATCGACGTCATGCTTTGCTGCACGCTGGGAAATAGGAAGTGTCCTGGTCTGGAAGACTAGCCTGTCACCATCATTACTTCACTACTCACTGTCTTACAGATCATTCAGATTAACAATTTAATAGTTTTTTTTGGCATTAGGCATTGGAACATATAAATAGAATACAATAAAACATTGTGTTTGACTTTCAGGATTGTAAACTAAATTTGCACAGGGCAGATACGACAAATAACCGTACCAAAGATAATCATTAAAACAAGTACTATAGCCAAAACAGGCCATGTTTAATCATGTTATACTTTCAAATATTTTCAATATATACAGCGAAAATAAAAGATACAAGCTCACAACGTGAATGGCTATTGGCTATTTTTCAACAGCTCAATTTATACAAATGAATGGAAACCATCCTGACGTAAAAAAATATTGTGACTATCAAACCATTTGGAACAGTATGTAATGACTGTGACAGGCCTATGCTCTGAACGCACCGGCACACACGCTCATTTGACAAATGCATGTTTTTTATTTACATTTTTTTTTTTTTATTCTAGAAATCTAAACTCTATAGTTGAGGCTTGTAGCAGCCTTGTAAAATCACAACACAAATAAAAAAAATCCCTAAAATCATTCAAATACAACATATGCAATGTTATATAAAAAACACAATAATATATATATATATATATATATATATATATATATATATATATATATATATATATATATATATATATATTATTGTGTTTATATATATATATATTATTGTGTTATATATATATATATATATATATATATATATATATATATATATATATATATATATATATATATATATACAACAATGACATGCCTCTATCATCATATCTTTTATGATGCCTTTAAATGCATCAATGCATAGAAATATGTCTATTTTTAAATCTGTTTGTAGATTAGGTCACTGGAACACTAGGCCATGTTTGGAACACTGGGCAGTGGGCACCATTTATTTCAATTATTATTTGTTTAATATTTTATATTTGATTTGATATCTAAATTTATTTTACAAATGAGGGGGCAAATACATTGTTACTTTTTATGTTATTTTTCGCATTAAATTACATAACATTTTACATAACAAGATTTTGCTAAAATAGTGATATTTTTTTTCACTATTATTGCAAATTCAAATGATTAATTCCTAATTTATTTTTGTACATTTGGGTCCCAGGGAGATTTCCTTTTGGATCTGGAGCTGAAACTGTTTGAGAACCTCTGTTATGAACAATAGAGATAAAGAGATAGTAGTACATGTAAGTAATGCATCACACTTTGAATAGCTGTACACATAACGGTACAAAGTCAACAAACCACTGCTACAGTGGTTTGTTGACTTCAGATTTATTGATATTCTGTCAAAACCTTTTAGTAGCTGAAAGAAAAAGAGAACTAAAGAATGGAATATTCTGTCATCAAAAACAAGTCATTTATCCATAGCACTTGTGCCAATGTCACAGCGGATTCCATCTTCTTGAAAAGGAAGAACTGTTTTCATATCTTTCTATAGAAAATATATTTCTGTTTCTGTTTACCTTTTAGGGTTTGTAAACCCCACTTGCACAGGGCAGATTTGACAAACAACTTGAATATAAAGAAATGACGGACAGTAAATAATAATATAATAATATTTAAAAGATTGGAAATAGCCAATCTACATGCTCACATCGTGTTTTTTGCTATTTTTGGAAAACATTTGGATTTTGTTTTTCAACGTTACGATTATGCAAAATAATTGTGATTATGTCAAATAATTATGATCAGGTGATTATGTAATAACCACTTTGTTTTTGAATGTGCATCCTTACTGTATAGGGACTTGGTAATAATCTGTATTAGTAACGTTTTAGGTGAAATTGGCAGAAAGGCTGTGGCTTTATTAATGGGCCATTTCACTCATAATACTGAACTTTGCAATTTTGGATTATACTGTGAACTGTATTCCCCCCCCCCCCCCCCCCCCCTTACCTGCAGTATGATTTAGCTGTGATTAACGATTTAATTGTGCCAATAATCAAAATAAATGATGTATAAGGCCATTTTTGGGGGGAGAGAGGGGGTAGGCTACTTTGTATGGACTTTTCTGCCTTTTATTCAGAGTGTGACAAGACACCGGGAGAGAGAGACAGGGGAGCAAAGACCATCATCGCGCATGGGAATGAAACCGGCAACTCGCTGTCAGGGTGCATTAGAGTCTATGTATATGTGTTATGCGCCTCAACCACTAGGCCATCAGCGCCCCCACTAAGGCCATTTTTTGTTAAAGTAGAAAAACACGATCTACAAGCTCGTAGATCTGCAGAATTTCCGCAGAATTCTTTGAAAATGTTAGAAAATGTGTTAACATTTTTCAACAGATTAATTTACAGAGATGAATGGAAACGATTTTGACGGTTAATACACAAAATAATTCAGATTACCTAAAAAATAATTGCGATCGGGGCAGTTATCGTCACATTCTTAAACAAATAAAGATTTTTTTTTAAAGAAAATGATATTATATAAGTCAGCTCCTCATGACACTGGCCACCTCTGGTAAAATCGCCCATCTCCTAATTGAAAAGGATCATGCTGTTCCCTCCCCTTTTAGTCCCTAGTGTGACTTAGGCCAAAAACATGTTGTAAATCAGTAAATCATTTGGCCTAAGTCAGGTTTAATCCTATTTAAACCTATTTAATGTTACATAATTGACGGACAGTGTTATTTTTATGTTAATAGTCATAAGTTGTTATAAACGTTTTGGGTGAAATGATTAAGAAATATCTTATAGTTTTGTTTTGGATACGTTTTTAATTGTTTCTGAAAAACTTTAAAAATTGCCATTAAGAAGGTGACTTTATGTAATAATTGTGACAGGCGGGTATCTGCAGAGCACTCAGGTCAGGTCCCTCTCAGATCTCACATGCAATAAAGTTTTCAGCCTCATGTGGGGGATCTCTCCTTCCTTTTCAGGCAGGAATGGATTTTTTTTCTTCTTCTTTCGGGCCCATAATTTATACATCTACCTTTAGTCGCTGCTGCGTGCGTGCATGGACCTCGTGCATTTTTTAACGGGCCAGGCATTGAGGGATTTTCTGTCATGCTCTCTCGTTTGTTCCCCATCACGCAAAGCTACTGTACTGTAAGCTGTGTGTGTGTGCTATCCTCCACATACATTACAACACACTGCAGGAGCACGGGTACACACGGCGGCATGGACCACGTCTTGTGCCAGCTTACCCCATACCGCGCACACACACGCGCACAAACATGCACACAACGCACGCACGCACGCACGCACAGACACAGACACAGACACACACACACACACACACACACACACACACACACACACACACACACACACACACACACACACACACACACACACACACACACACACACACACACACACACAAACACACACACATACACACACACATACACACACACACACACACACACACACACACACACACACACACACACACACACACACACACACACACACACACACACACACACACACACACACACACACACACACTTTAAAGCTTTATTTCTAGGGGTCTTCAATGTTTTTCTTCAGGCCATGGACCCGTTAGCTGAGAGAGAGATGAAGCAGGGACCCCCTACTACATACTGTATGAATTGTGTTGCAGATTGAACTTGTTAAATAGATTTCATAGATAGTGTTTTCAGGCATTTAACCTATTAAACCCCCAATACTTGGTAAACTTGACGTTTGGCTCTCTAGGCCTACTTGATCTGCTCTTTTTCCCCTCTACTCCAAACACTATGGTTTTGACTTTTTCAGGGGCCAGTTTCGAATTGCAGCCACCTGTAGGTACTCTTTTAGGGCGGTCCTCAACGTATTCTTACTGACTAGAGAGGAAATCCTATACAAAAAAAACATGTTCTTTGGTTGACTTTTTTGATTACTCTGGTTGCCATTTTATCACCGGAAAGGTTTGCCTCTAAAATGGAACCTAGGTAGGTAATTTCCTATTTTCTTGTGATAACATTATCACCCATTTTGATTGTGAAGCTGTTGGCCTTGCCGAGGTTAAAACTAGACCCAAAGAAAATTGATTCAGTTTTTCCCAGGTGTAATGATAGTTTGTTATCAGCGAGCCAGATGCAGATCGCATCGAGTTCGAGTGTGTTCTCTTACTAACTACTGTAAAAGCAGTGAGTGTGTTCTCTTACTTACTAAAAGCAGTGAGAGTGTGTTCTCTTACTCACTAAAAGCAGTGAGAGTATGTTCTCTTACTCACTAAATGGCATGCAGTGAGAGTGTGTTCTCTTACTCACTAAATGCAGTGAGAGTGTGTTCTCTTACTCACTAAATGCAGTGAGAGTGTGTTCTCTTACTCACTAATTGCAGTGAGAGTGTCTTCTCTTACTCACTAAAAGCAGTGAGAGTGTGTTCTCTTACTCACTAAATGCAGTGAGAGTGAGTTCTTCTCTTACTCACTAAATGCAGTGAGAGTGTGTTCTCTTACTCACTAAATGCAGTGAGAGTGTGTTCTCTCACTAAATGCAGTGAGAGTGAGCTCTCTTACTCACTAAATGCAGTGAGAGTGTGTTCTCTTACTCACTAAATGCCGTGAGAGTGTGTTCTCTTACTCACTAAATGCAGTGAGAGTGTTCTCTTACTCACTAAATGCAGTGAGAGTGTGTTCTCTTACTCACTAAATGCAGTGAGAGTGTGTTCTCTTACTCACTAAATGCAGTGAGTGTGTTCTCTTACTCACTAAATGCAGTGAGAGTGTGTTCTCTTACTCACTAAATGCAGTGAGAGTGTGTTTTCTTACTCACTAAATGCAGTGAGTGTGTTCTTTTACTCGTTGAAGACAGCGTGTGAACTTATATTCAGTTTCCCAGAGGGAGGATGAATCCACTTATGAGAACGAAGATGAAATCATTCTTCCTCTGTTTCTTTAGATGATGGAATGAAGGCGTAGCTTGGTTCTCGTGCCACACAGCCTGACAAGCTTAGAGCCCCCCCCCCCCCCCCCCAACAACCCACACCCAGTGATGTAAAGTAACTGAGTACATTTACTCAAGTACTGTATTTTGAGGTATTTTTTACTTTACTGGAGTATTTCCAATGTTCTGTACTTTTACTTCTACCCCACTACATCTCACAGGCAAATATTGTACTTTTACTCCACTGCAATTATTTGAAAACGTTAGTTACTAGTTACTTTGTAGATTTTCACTATTATTACAAAACATACATTAACCACTTCAGCATGTATATATTTCGGCATTGGAAAATAGCCGATCTACAAGCTCACAATGCGTCGCGATGCGACACATTGTGAGCTTGTAGATCTGCTATTTTCAAAATATTTTTTATACATTCTATACCTCCATTTGAAAACTTGTGAAATGGGACATTCTGCATAATGAGTTATTTAAGTAGGCTACATTTTGATACCAATACCTTTGTACTTTTACTCAAGTACATTTTGAATTCCGGAATTGTACTTGTAACATTATAGACAGTATATTTCTACATTGCAGTATTGATACTTTTACTTTACTAAGTATAAAATGTGAGTACTTTTTCCACCACTGCCCACACCCCTAACCCCCACCCTACCACATTCTCTCATGCTTCTCACATCTCTTTCCATCACTCTATTTCTCTTTTTCTCTCCCTCCCTAGTTCCCTTCATCTCTCTCTCTCTCTCTCTCTCTCTCTCTGCCTCCTCTTTCGCTCTCCCTTTTTCTCTTCCACTCCTCTCTCTCTCTCTCTCTCTCTCTCTCTCTCTCTCTCTCTCTCTCTCTCTCCCTCCCTCCTCTGTGCTGTCATCCAGATTCTCTCCCTAACATATAAATTTAGGTCAGGCCACGGTTTCCTCTACCAAATCGGCGGTTGCTTTTCTCTCGCAGGCTTCCCAGGCCTGTGAGGAAGAGGAGCGCGTCACGCACTCTAATCTTATTGGGACGAAGGAATGAGCGCTTACTGAAAAAAAAGCACAACAACGAGACCCAATATGCTGAGAGATAGAGAGAGAGAGACCGACAGACAGACAGACTGACAGAGAGGGCATGGGTTCAGAAATGAAAGCAGTGCTGCTGTACTGTTTGCAATTTGTTAATAAGGTATTCAATGGTGCTCCACTACAATTAATTTTGTATAAAGCACATTGAATTGCCGTGTTGTCGAAATATGTTGTACAAATAAAATTGCCTTGCCTCGCCTTACTTTGCAGATAAAAAAGTAGCAGATCTACAAGCTGAAAACGCGTCGCTTCATCGCGTTTTGAGCTTGTAGATCTGTTATTTTTTGCTATTTTTCTATTATTATTAAATAACTAAATAGCCTAAATAATAATAATAATAATTCCATTTGTATTTTTTTTTTACAAATGGAACCGTGGTCCTTATAATCATAACAGAACAATTTCTCAGTAAGATGCAATCAGAGATAAGCTCTGAACTCATCAAAATGAGGTTCAGTGTTATTTATACAATAACATATTCTGTGTGGAGCATAATGCATAAAGTACATGCACGGTAGGCTACATAAAATACATTACCCCTGCTAGATTATAAAAGGTAGGTACATATATAATTTACATTCTTTACAACACTTTTACAGCTGTTACATGCACACACATGTGTAATGTTTATAATCTAGGAGTAAGAATTGTATTTATAATAATAATAATAATAATTATTATTATTATTATTATTATTATTATTAATGCTGTTACTACAGAATATCTACAAACCAGTAAAATATAAATTTTACTCTTATGTACCTACCTGTACACAACACATACAGTACATAAGAATACAGAAACCTTGGAACTTTCTTTGCTGAACTGTGAAGGTCTTTAGGTTAGAAGCATCAAATTAACTCGACTTAAACTCGACTTTCACCTTAATTTGCCCGCATGGCCCGTAGCATGCTACGCTACGCTAGCATGCTACGCTACAGGCCACGAATACACATAATAGACTGGGAGTCACTATTAACCCGCTTCTAACACCGGCTCGCCTGTCTGTTAACACACTAATTGTGTTTCGATTGGAAGCAAAGCGTTGAGCCACAGCCTGTCTCTCTGGGGGACTCTATAGGCTGGAGGAATATATAACCTGAAGAAGACCTGCCTGCCTTTTCAAACACTTTGATAAGGGTCTGGTTCTGGATTCATGGCTCACTTTAGCTCTGGTCCATATAGCGTTAGAATTTCTCCTTAACGCTATGGGACTTTCGATCCTTTCCCCTACACCAGTGGTAGCGCAGGCTGCGCAGCCTCTCGTCTGTAGTAAAAAAATTATAATAATACTCTTTACTCAGCAAAACATAGATGGTTTTATGGAGTTGAAAGCCTACTGTACTTAGTGGGAACACTCTGAGGCCCCCCACCTCACATCTAAAATAAAGTTTTTGGCCAGAAAATAAAATATTTCCTCCACAGAAGAGATCTGTGCCCCCTACAGATCTCAATGGAATTTTTCTATTGACCAGATTTTTCCTTCCGGTGAAATATTTTATTTTCTGGCCTGTGCTGCGTGCGCAAAGGCACGAAAGTCCCATAGCGTTAAGGAGAACTCTTCTAACCAGAGCTAGGCTCACTTGGATCTCTCTCTCTCTCTCTCTCTCTCTCTCTCTCTCTCTCTCTCTCTCTCTCTATCTCTCTCTCAATAGAAAGGGGCTTGAGAAAACATACGTTTACATTGCCAAAGCAAAAGTAGAACAGAATAATCAAAACAACGTAAATATACAATTACATGGAAATAGAGAAATGTGTAAACAGAGCTGTGTTACATTGCAATATACAGGAAACTATCTTACAAAAACCCATAAGAATTTTGCAATGGCTGCCAGAAATAGTTATACATCCACATAGGAAAAGTTAGCTTGAGATAAACTTATGCAATAAATGGAAGCCATATTTCAATGTCGACAATGCATTAACGATTGTGTGTAGTAGTTCTGCTCTCTCTCTCTCTCTCTCTCTCTCTCTCTCTCTCTCTCTCTCTCTCTCTCTCTCTCTCTCTCTCTCTCTCTCTCTCTCGCTCTCTCTCTCTCTCTCTCTCTCTCTCTCTCTCTCACTCTCTCTCTCCTTTGTGTGTGTGTGTGTGTGCGTCTGTATAGTGTGTGTGTATATATACTGTATGTATGTATGTGTATATATATATATATATATATATATATATATATATATATATATATATATATATATATATATGTATATATATATAATTCATATTTCATATTCTTCATATGCAAAAGTACAGTGGAGGAGGAAGTATGTGGTTTCATAATATTTCCATTCATGACAGAATATAATTATAGAATTATTCTAATTGTTGAATTCTTGCTTAAGCTGATTTAACGTTGCCCAGATGTTGAAATGGTCTGAAAATAGGACTGTTATTTGTTTTCAGTGGCAATATTGATTTTTTTGGCTTCGTATATAGCTTCATAATGTACAGTATGTGACATGAATGTTTTATTTTCTTAGCTAATACACTGTGGCAATAATATGAACTGTACCGTGAACAGGCCTTCAACTGTTATGAATTATTATGGATGATACATGAGCAAGCTGGAGTCTGATTAATCCCACATTATGAAAATATCATCGCTGTCCAAAACCATTCTTTTTTTAAATGATATATAAAATGTTTATGGGCTATTTTCACAATTTAATTGTGTGACACTCTTGTATGATGAAGTAGGACATTAATGTATGGGAAAACAATATTGAAAATGGGTGGAAGTCGTCCTTTAAGTAAACGTAACAATACCACAGAGTAAAAGTACTTAAAATATAATATAAATACAATCAATACTTAAAAGCGGCACAATGAAAAGTAATCATTATGCACAATGCCCTGTTTCAGAAACAAAAGTAAACAAAATAATTCAACTAATTATTGATCATCAGCCCTATTCTATACTTGCTGTTTTGTTTTTTTTATGACGTGTCGTCGTTGACGTGTTGCATTACAAAACATAATATAAAATTACAACATAAAGTGCTACTTATAAAATGATTGTTACACAGAATTACTTTAAGGGGTTAAACCGGTGGTTCTCAAACATTTTCATGTCAAGGACCCTCAAAATAACGTATTTGGCCACGGACCCCCATTTGAAAATATGTTGTTTCTGCTCATAACGCGACACGTTGATTCTCAAATAGCTGAAGTATACAGGGTTCAAGTGGTTGAAATGATTTTGAAGCTACATCAGGACCCCGCTCTGTGTGTGTGTGTGTGTGTGTGTGTGTGTGTGTGTGTGTGTGTGTGTGTGTGTGTGTGTGTGTGTGTGTGTGTGTGTGTGTGTGTGTGTGTGTGTGTGTGTGTGTGTGGGTGGTAGGCCTACACAATTATTACCTAATCGTGTAATCGCAATTATTTGAGATAATCACAATTATTTTTGCATAGTCGTCTACATGTTGAAACATTCACACATAAAAATAAAAAAAGCAGAAATAGCAGATCTACAAGCTTACAAAGCTTACAACGCGTCACTTCGTGACGCGTTGTAAGCTTGTAGATCAGCTATGTCTGCTATTTTTACATGTATACAATTTAAATACATATTAAATATGTTAATAATTTCTTTGTACATTTAATTATTGTCATATATATGCCCTGTGTAATATTTCATTAGGAAGCCTAAAAGGCAAACTGATTTTTTTATTGTATTAATATGTTCCAATGCCAAACACACAATTAAATCGTTATTATTTGATTGACAATTCATCGTGAACTTAAATTTGTAATCGTGACAGCCCCTGTGTGTGTGTGTGTGTGTGTGTGTGTGTGTGTGTGTGTGTGTGTGTGTGTGTGTGTGTGTGTGTGTGTGTGTGTGTGTGCGCGTGCGCGTGCGCATGCGTGCGTACGTGTACGTTGCGCTGTGGTTGTGTGAATTGGCTGAGCAGCTGGCCTGTCTGAATGGATGTGAGAGATGGGTGGGCGTGGCCTCTTCTTTCTCTTTATGTCAGAGTGGAGGAATCCATAGGATGACACATCGGTTTGTATCCACTGAGCTTGTAGATCTTCTATTTTCACTCATTTGGGTCCCAGGGAGAAATGCAATTCCTGTTTTGGGTGTTGAGCTAAAAAAGTTGGGGTACCAGTGTGATAGACACGTAGGTCTGATAGAGAGAGACAGGTCTGATAGAGAGACAGGTCCAATAGAGAGACTGGCCCGATAGACAGGCAAGCCCTATTCAAAAATAGCAGATCTGCCAGCTGAGCTTGTAGATCTGCTATTGTTGAAACATCGCAAATATTTTTTGCTATTCTTCAAACATATATTTTTAAAGCAAACATTTTTAACTCAAATCTTTGCTTCTGGGGGGGTCCCTGGAACAACATATTTTTGAGATGGGGTTCGCCGGCCAAATACATACAAATACACACACATTAATTGTGGGGGTTCTTGACATGAAAAAGCTTGAGAACCACTGATATAGTAACATGAGTTTTTCAGAAAACTGCTAGGATTTAGAAGACATTTTGTGGGGGGCGGTAGTGGCTCAGGGGTAGAGTGGCCGGTAGAGTGGCCGGATGGAAAGCCGTGAGGTTTCCAGTTCGATCCCGGGCTCCCCCAGGGAGAAGAGTTAGTGTCGAAGTGTCCTCGAGCAAGACGCTGAACCTCAAATGTATCCTGATGAGCAGGTTGGTGCCTTGCATGGTTTCCTCCGCCATCGGTGTATGAATGTGTGTGGGTGAATGTAATGCGCAATTTATGTAAAGTACTTTGGATAAAAGCGCTATATAAATGCACCATTTACCATTTGTGGAATCGGAACCTCAGGTCTGTATGGGTTAGGGCAGTGGTTCTCAAACTTTTTCATGTCAAGGACCCCCAAAATATGTATTGGGCCGCGGACCCCCATCTCAAATATTTTGTTCCAGGGACCCCCAGAAGCAAAGATTTTAGTTGTGAATGTTCGCTTAAAATATATATTATATTCAAAGATTTGCACACATTTTCAAGATTTTTCAAAAATACAAGCTCATAGCGCGGCACCTATATCTGCTATTTTTGAATAGCCAAAGTACAAAATTATTGTGGTGCTATATGAACACATTTTTGCTGGGGACCCCCTGGAACCCTCCCAAGGACCCCTGGGGGTCCCCGGACCCCACTTTGAGAACCGATGGGTTAGGGATCCTTCTTTTTGTTGAATTTTCCTTGGCTTCAAAACAGTGTGACGTCACGCTCCCTTCGTCCATTACTTTGTGTTACAGTCTATAACTGTGACGCGTTGTTAGACTGTTTCATCAGTTCTTTTGGCAAGCAAACACCATCGTACCACCGATCACAATATATATGATATAGGCCAGGGATGGGCAACTTTGTAGATGGTGAGGGCCACAACAGTAGTACCCCATTACTCAAAAAGCCCATAATAGTCACATATGTGATAAATAAGGGATATTAACTATTATTATTTGTTATAACTTTGTTTTTATTTAGCATTTAGTAATGCTTCTATCAACTTACTACAGCTGTACTGCTAAACAAAACTTCACATTCCTGAGTATGCCTTTCAGAGTATTGCTGTAACTTTGGCTTAAAAATATACAAAAATGAACACTAGAATTATAGTTAATAAGGCTTCTATTAAAATAAACGAGAGCGCGCTCTACTGGTGGACTGTTGAAATTAAAATGGTTCATGGAAAGTTGCATGTTTGGGACAGTTGAAGGCAATAGTTCACCATTTCGGATATGTGTAGATTACTTTGTTTTTCTTTGTGATTGAATTATAATTTTTTTGGCCTGGGGCCGCATTGAGTGACGGTGCGGGCCGCATACGGGTTGCCCATCCCTGATATAGGCTATGAATACAATTCAAAGCACAAGGCACCGGTCATGGCTGTGCTATACAGTAGATACAGTAGCTGCTCTATGGATTGGCAACTGTAGCGGCCAAGATCCCTGAATACATGCTTTAGCTAAATGCATTAAATGTCGGAAAGTAAGTAGAGCTGATGCAGCAATGCGTGCATGTGGAGGACGCACATAACGGCGGCACAGATTTAAGATACATTTCCTGTCTGTAGTTATTATATCCATCTCGTAAATGTTACTTTTCACCAGTGGCGGTGCCGGCGCGCCGCGTGTCGCCGTGCTCCAGGCGTCGGGCAGCTCTAATCTCAGCCTGAATATAGCGTGTGTGTTTGCATGGCTGGACTGATTAGGTCTGACTGGCCGGGGTCGGGGGTTCAATTTGTGGGGCCGCCAGGGGTCAAGCGTGTTGTCCAATAAAACAGTGGGACCCCAGGGGCCGTATCCTGGCAACGGGCACCACCCCCCCCCCCCCCCTGGCCCGGTAGCGGCGAGGAGCGAGGTACAAGCAATCCGGCGGGCGATTAACTCCCGCCGGGTTCCCATTCTGACCCAATCAGGTTGTATTGTTGTGTCGCCCAACAGACAGAGAACTGGACTTTAAAGCCAACAATGGAGCATTGTTCAGCAATTAAACACAATTGTTCTGTTGGAGCGTTCTGCTAAATTGCTTCCGTGTCAGATAACATGACAGCGTTATTGTTATCTAGGCCCAGTGGTTCTCAACCTGTGGAGCTGGGCCCATGCACTGGCGGGCCCAGTGAGTATTGAGGGACTCGACGATAATCGTTATTATCGTTTAGCAATAATAATAATATTTATTTATTTTATTTTGTTAGACAATGCGCATTAATGAACACTGATTTAGCGAATGCTAATTTCCATCTGTAGTTCCCAAAAAACATACAAACATCACTATAGAACAACAGAGATTAACAAAACATTATATCAACAAGAGGCATGTATGAATAAAAATAAAATAAAAGCATTTAGAAAGGCCTAATTAGAGTAAAAATTATGTTTTTAACCACTGTTTCAATTGTCCTTTGCTATGAGTGTGGGGCTCTCTCTCCCTCAGTACGACTGGGAGATGGTTCCAGTCTGAACAACCTTTAACTCATTCACTGCCAGAATAAATAAATAAGCCAGCGATTTCTCGATTTTCTTACATTTTCAAGTAGTCACAGAATATTTATCTCCAGTATGATCGATCCCCTGATCGTTGCTAATCACGGGGGTTTCACTGTAATTATGCAAAAAAAAGAGGGAAAAACTCCCCGTTCGCTTGTTATAGGCCGTTGAAAATAACATGTCTCGCCAAAAATACATAGTAAATAAAACACAGGAGACGAGATACAGACAATTTCCCAAATACGTTAACCAGGAAGTGAATGGAGCAGTAAATCTTGGGATCATACAAATCATGCATGGGAGGTCCTTGGAACTAAATGTTTCCGTGGGATCCGTGGACAATTACATATTCATTAGGGGGTCCTTGACATGAAAATGTGTGAGAATCTGAACATGAACATGAGGGTTTGATTGAACAATGACTTTAAAAACGACCATAGCAGTGCAACATATTCCATCTTGCATTTTATTGCCTCATTGTGTAATAAATGATTGCTCTTAATGTTGTGTAAAACGCTTTGAATTGCCTTGTCGTTGAAATGTGCTATTCAAATGAACTGACCGTGTGTGTGTGTGTGTGTGTGTGTGTGTGTGTGTGTGTGTGTGTGTGTGTGTGTGTGTGTGTGTGTGTGTGGTTTTACAATTACAGCTGGTGTCGTGCACCGGAAAATAGCCGATCGACAAGCTCACAACACAAAGTGTGTAGATCGGCAATTTTTTCGGCTTCAGGCTTATGGTTAAGAAAGACAATTAAAAGAAATGGCATTCATAAACTCACTCTCTTAAAATGCTGATGTCCTCACACGTATATTAATACAAACGTGTGTGTGTGTGTGTGTGTGTGTGTGTGTGTGTGTGTGTGTGTGTGTGTGTGTGTGTGTGTGTGTGTGTGTGTGTGTGTGTGTGTGTGTGTGTGTGTGTGTGTGTGTGTGTGTGTGTGTGCACGTGGCGCATATGCATGCATTGCTTTATTACTTAAATGTCAGTGAACTCAACGTGACCCTGTTGAATCATAGCGCAATATCTTTCCAATACAAAGAGAAGGAGACCACTGGGTCAATTAATCTAAAACTACCAGTTATGTTCCACTGATGTGTTTTCAAGCCATTCCAATAGCCGCTCATATTAGAATAACATGTGACTGGACGTCTAATAACGAGGAGAGAACTACAAAGACATCTGAAATAAAACAGGCATCCAGGAGATGGAAGGAGAAGTGTACTCACTCATGTTTTACTTTAAGTAAAAGTAATAATACCACAATGTAGAAATGCTCTGTTACAAGTAAAAGTCCGTTATTCAAAATGTACTTGAGTAAAAGTGCAAAAGTATCTCCATCAAATTGTATTTAAAGTACCAGAATTAAAGGTACTCATTATGCAGAATTCCCCATTTCACAAGTTTTCAAAAATACTGTATATACAATATAAATATATGTTTGTAAAAATAGCTAACTATATATAGGCATATAGGGCTGTAGTGGTTTGTGTATGTTTTGCAATAAGTGAAATATACAAAGTAATAATTGTAGAGGAGTAAAAGTACAACATTTGCCTCTCAGATGTAGTGTAGTACAAGTAAAGGTATTGAAAATTGGAAATACTCCAGTAAAGTAGAAATACAGTATTTTGAGTGTACTTGTACTCAAGTTTATATACCACAATATAAGAATACTCTGTTACGTAAAAGGCCTGTATTCAAACTTTTACTTGGTAAAAGTACAAAAGTATTGGCATTAGAGTAAGCAAAAGTACTCAAATCTTTCAGAATTTGTCAAACGTTTTCCCCAAAATATATTTGGTATAAAATAGTATAAAGCAAGTGGTTAATTTTTTTGTATTGATAATCTAAATCTACAAAGTAACTAGTAACTTAAGTTACTACAGTAGTAAAAAATAAATAAAACAATTGTAGTGGAGTAAAAAGTACACTATTTGCCTCTGAGATGTAATGGAGTAGAAGTATATCCCTAAAATGTAAATACTCAAATAAGCATTTGAGTATTATCACTTTTCAAATAGCCAAAGTATTAATGTAGGTTTTGTAACGATAATCTAAATGTACAAAGAGTAGCAAAGTTTTCACATGTACTTACAGTCTCGCACCATTGTCCACAAAAAATGTCCGCTGGCGCACATATTTCACTCCCACTAAACATCATTTAAAGCGCGTTCCCACTTTGCAATAAAGTGCCAAAAGAATGAAGCACAGAAATAGCATCCATAGCGGTAGATACTGTGTTTCATTTGACACTAATCATTGCCATTGGAGAAGAAAAGGGGGGACAGCTAATAGTGGAGGTCAACCATATTTCCATACAGAGAACATGCAGTACTGTACTACACTAGTGTTCCCAACCGCTTTTCCTTGGAGCCCCCCTATTTACATGGGACAAAAGATGAGACCCCCATCCATCGCGTCACTTCGTGATGCGTTGTAAGCTTGTAGATCAGCTATTTCTGCTATTTTATTCATAACATTATTACATATGTTAATAATTTCTTTGTATTTTTAAGTTATTTGTCATATCTACCCTGTGCATTTTTAGATTTTTTTTTTCATATGTTCCAATGTTCAATAACAAACACAAAATTAAATCGTTAATCGTAATTATTTGAGTGACAAAATGTCGTCAACTTAAATTTGTATTCGTGACAGGCCTAGTTGTAAGTGAACGAAAGTAAGTTATGACTTAGTTGTTTTTAAGTTTAAAATGTTGGACTATAACCTCCAAACAGACAAGACCTCACGACCCCCCCACCTGTGATATTTGGCGCCCCCCACTAAAGGGGGCTGTGCCCTTCCTGGAGGACTCTCCACTGAGCACTGTGACACTAATGACTGAGAATGTGTGTCAAGTGGACGGAGATTTTGGGGGGCCGGCCTGCCATCCTACAGTGATGCAAAGTAACTAAGTACATTTACTCAAGTGCTGTACTTAAAGCATCACTATGTAATTTTGTCCAATCTGTACGGTAGAGTATGTTAATACAATATAACTTATATAATTTGGGTGGTTGTATTTGGTCTCCCTGCTCTTCTATTGACACATTTTGATCGTGTCAAAGGTCATGTCTCACCTAGACACAGGATCTGAATCCACAAATTTTGACCTGATGGTCAAGATTCAATGTATCCCGTGAGCAAGCAGGCAGGCTCTATTAGCTCAATGGTAAAAATGTCAGCACTTGCGGAGGAAACCGGGTTCAAATCCGGGGTAGAGAGGAAAGTTACATAGTGCAACTTTAAGAATAGTCTTGAGGTGTATTTACTTGAGAATTTCCCCCTTTTATACTTTAAACTTCTAATCCACTACATCTCAGTAAAGTATGTAAATACTGTATTTGATTTTTTGACAATTTTTTACCGTAAGCCTAAATGCCGAAAAATAGCAGATCTACAAGCTGACAACGTGTCGCGCTGCCACACGTTGTCAGCTTGTAGATCGGCTATTTTTTGGTGTACAGCGCTCAACTAAGTGTAAATCAGGCATAACTTCCTATCTCTAATCCCTAAACTTATAACCTCTAAATGGCTGACCCTATAACCCCAACCTGAATCTTTTTCTAATTGTAAACGTATTGTTAAACAATTAATTTTCCTTTTTTCTTTTTGACATTTGGTCCTCACAAGTGTAGTAATATGCACGCGCACGCACGCGCGCACACACACGCACACACACACACGCACACACACACACACACACACACACACACACACACACACACACACACACACACACACACACACACACACACACACACACACACACACACACACACACACACACACAGCAGCAGTAGACCAAATATTTTCTCTGCGTCTGCATCTAATGATGATCATTTTACCGTCCTAGTTATATGCTGTACCACACTGTTTGAGACTGCCAGCGTTAGCCAATAGGGTAGTACTAGTGTTTATGTGTGTGTGTGTGTGTGTGTGTGTGTGTGTGTGTGTGTGTGTGTGTGTGTGCGTGCGTGCGTGCGTGCGTGCGTGCGTGCGTGCGTGCGTGCGTGCGTGCGTGCGTGCGTGCGTGCGTGCGTGCGTGCGTGCGTGCGTGCGTGCGTGCGTGCGTGCGTGCGTGCGTGCGTGCGTGCGTGCGCACTTGTGCACTTGTATTACTGTACCTGTGAGAGACTTAAGTATTATTCTCACAAATATTATGTGCATAATACAGAATATAAAAGACCCCTGTTACTGAACAAACACTCTATCTCAATTATTACTATCAGAATATAGTGCTTTAACCTTTTAACTAAACAAAAAAGGAAAAAAGGAAAGAAAGTTGTAACCAAAAAATATCACTTACCCTAACGTTAATTATAGTTATTATATTGAGCTATACTAGAGCCTTGTCCAGGGTGTTTTAGGGAAGGGCACCGGTTTCGGAGACTGTCAATGCACTGAATGGGACATTATCACGTTTAATCAGACTGTTGATTGGTCTAAGTAGGTGAGATACTGACCTACCGTGGAGCGTTGTCCAGGGTGTTTTAGGGAAGGCTCATGCAGCATTCCTGTGTTCGCTGATCTTAGTGTGCAGGAGGGGTTATAGGGTTGGATCATGTATTGAAGGTATTCCTTACTCGGTTTTGTACTCGGTGCGGGCAGCAACTATAGGAGCCAATGAAGGGAGTGGGAAGGCTGAGGTGACATGAGTTACAGTCAACTTTAATGGCCTAGAGCACAATTACCTGCTGTTAAAAAGAACCCCACTACTTTTAAACTAAATCCCACACACACAGCACTCACATTCAGAGTTATGCAGGAGTGTGCCAGGACGTGTGTGTGAAGAGCTGAGTGAAGTCAAAGTGAGTTATTCTGTTTTGTGTGTGTGTGTGTGTGTGTGTGTGTGTGTGTGTGTGTGTGTGTGTGTGTGTGTGTGTGTGTGTGTGTGTGTGTGTGTGTGTGTGTGTGTGTGTGTGTGTGTGTGTGTGTGTGTGTGTGTGTCATCCCGGTTTTCACACAGAGCCAGGACGGCTGTATTTTTGCACAAAGCCATTTTGCCTCTAACGGCTTATAGAAGCGAGCGGCGCTTTGAAGTGTTCTAATCCTTCTCCTACCTTCACACAACCTCTCCTGATACACACACACACACACACACACACACACACACACACACACACACACACACACACACACACACACACACACACACACACACACACACACACACACACACACACACACACACACACACACACACACACACACACATGCATATCGTCGCTGTCGGGTAGAAACCTTGTATGTCTAAAACAGCTACTTGTCCGGAAATGTGTTTCAAATTGATGATGTTATTATTCAGTCACAAGCTGTTGTTAATACTTTTTGGCAATGGTTTGCTACTTTTGTGTGACACTGTTGTATGATGAAGTAAGACATTAATATAGAAAAAAAGAAACCCTAAAAAGTTGAAATATGGGAGATACAAGGTTTCTGCTCGACAGCACAGCGATACGCAAGTATGCATGCACATGAGGCATTTAGCAGACACTCTTCATCCAGAGAGACTTACACGTGTAAGATCATAGTGAACTAGAAAATGTGCTCCTCGGAGCACAAGTCTCCGCCAGCAGACCCGTGCTATTTGAATCAAATGAAATCACTTACTATCTTTAACCATAGTTTTCTGGGAATGTTCTAATTCTTACTTAAAAAGTTTTTTGTCATTTAGGGATTCTTTGTCTCTGTTTAGTGTTCTTTGTCTCTGTTTCTTAGCTTTGGCCTTCTGCGCCTTTGCTTCTTCATCAGGTTTCAGACGATGATTTGCTGCTTCTTCAGTTTGCGTAATGGGAGTTCGTTTCATTGTGTGATCTCAGCTGTGATCTCTGTTTGTACTGGAAGGTACTGTTCCTGTCTAAGCTATATTACATATTGTGATGTCACGTGAAACTTGACCAATGTTAGGTGTTCTCAGATGGACACACACACGCACGGACGGGTGATTTGTACTGGAAGGTACTGTTCCAATCAAGACTGATTGATCCTGACTTACCTCACTTAAAAAAACATTAATGGCTCTTTGAAGTGACAGACCTATTTATAGGATTTTATTTCGTCATGCGTCCCTCTAGCCAATCAAAAGCATTGGTGTCAACATATTGTCACGTGTCACGTGAAGCTTGACCAATGTTAGCTTGGCTAGGGGGGGGGGGGGGGACACACAGCGGGACAGAACAAAAACATACTCTCCACCTCTGGCGGAGACAACAACATGAACCCTAGTTACAACCACCATGGTAAACAGGCTGATAAGAGTGCTGGGTAATGTTGATTTCGTTGACTAAAACTATGACAAAAAAAATTCGACTACCTTTTTTCACTGACAAAAACTAAATAAAAAGTAAGCTGTGAGCTTGTGATGACTAAAACTAAGACTAAATATAACAAAAACTAGACTAAAATGTCAGGGAGGGACTAGTGGAGAAGAGATCCAGTAGAACTAAAAGACAAGTCATTTTATGTTTGGTTGTGCTCGGGCTAGGGGGGTGAGGTGGAGTCTGAAGAGGTGAGTGCTAGGGGGTGAGGTGGAGAGTCTAAAGAGGTGAGTGCTAGGGGGTGAGGTGGAGTCTAAAGAGGTGAGTGCTAGGGGGTGAGGTGGAGAGTCTAAAGAGGTGAGTGCTAGGGGGTGAGGTGGAGAGTCTAAAGAGGTGAGTGCTAGGGGGTGAGGTGGAGTCTGAAGAGGTGAGTGCTAGGGGGTGAGGTGGAGTCTGACGAGGTGAGTGCTAGGGGGTGAGGTGGAGAGTCTAAAGAGGTGAGTGCTAGGGGTGAGGTGGAGTCTGAATAGGTGAGTGCTAGGGAGTGAGGTTGAGTCTGATAAGGTGAGTGCTAGGGGGTGAGGTGGAGTCTGAATAGGTGAGTGCTAGGGAGTGAGGTTGAGAGTCTGAATAGGTAAGTGCTAGGGGGTGAGGTGGAGAGTCTGAATAGGTGAGTGCTAGGGGGTGAGGTGAAGAGTTTAAAGAGGTGAGTGCTAGGGGGTGAGGTGGAGTCTGAATAGGTGAGAGCTAGGGGGTGAGGTGGAGTCTGAATAGGTGAGTGCTAGGGGGTGAGGTGGAGTCTGACGAGGTGAGTGGTAGGGGGTGAGGTGGAGAGTCTGAATAGGTAAGTGCTAGGGGGTGAGGTGGAGAGTTTAAAGAGGTGAGTGCTAGGGGATGAGGTGGAGTCTGAATAGGTGAGTGCTAGGGAGTGAGGTTGAGTCTGAATAGGTGAGTGCTAGGGGGTGAGGTGGAGTCTGACGAGGTGAGTGCTAGAGGGTGAGGTGGAGAGTCTGAATAGGTAAGTGCTAGGGGGTGAGGTGGAGTCTGAAGAGGTGAGTGCTAGGGGGTGAGGTGGAGTCTGACGAGGTGAGTGCTAGGGGGTGAGGTGGAGAGTCTGAATAGGTAAGTGCTAGGGGGTGAGGTGGAGAGTCTGAATAGGTGAGTGCTTGGGGGTGAGGTGGAGAGTTTAAAGAGGTGAGTGTTAGGTGGTGAGGTGGAGTCTGAATAGGTGAGTGCTAGGGGTGAGGTGGAGTCTGAAGAGGTGAGTGCTAGGGGGTGAGGTGGAGTCTGAAGAGGTGAGTGCTAGGGAGTGAGGTGGAGTCTGAAGAGGTGAGTGCTAGGGGGGTGAGGTGGAGAGTCTGAATAGGTGAGTGCTTGGGGGTGAGGTGGAGAGTTTAAAGAGGTGAGTGCTAGGTGGTGAGGTGGAGTCTGAAGAGGTGAGTGCTAGGTGGTGAGATGGAGTCTGAAGAGGTGAGTGCTAGGTGGTGAGGTGGAGTCTGAATAGGTGAGTGCTATGGGGTGAGGTGGAGTCTGAAGAGGTGAGTGCTAGGTGGTGAGGTGGAGTCTGAAGAGGTGAGTGCTAGGTGGTGAGGTGGAGTCTGAAGAGGTGAGTGCTAGGTGGTGAGGTGGAGTCTGAAGAGGTGAGTGCTAAGGGGATGAGGTGGAGTCTGAAGAGGTGAGTGCTAGGGGGTTGAGGTGGAGTTTGACGAGGTGAGTGGTAGGGGGTGAGGTGGAGAGTCTGAATAGGTGAGTGCTTGGGGGTGAGGTGGAGAGTTTAAAGAGGTGAGTGCTAGGGGGTGAGGTGGAGTCTGAATAGATGAGTGCTAGGGAGTGAGGTTGAGTCTGATAAGATGAGTGCTAGGGGGTGAGGTGGAGTCTGAATAGGTGAGTGCTAGGGAGTGAGGTTGAGTCTGATAAGGTGAGTGCTAGGGGGTGAGGTGGAGTCTGAATAGGTGAGTGCTAGGGAGTGAGGTTGAGTCTGATAAGGTGTGTGCTAGGGGGTGAGGTGGAGTCTGAATAGGTGAGTGCTAGGTGGTGAGGTGGAGTCTGAAGAGGTGAGTGCTAGGTGGTGAGGTGGAGTCTGAAGAGGTGAGTGCTAGGTGGTGAGGTGGAGTCTGAATAGGCGAGTGCTAGGGGGGTGAGGTGGAGAGTCTGAATAGGTGAGTGCTAGGGGGTGAGGTGGAGTCTGAATAGGTGAGTGCTAGGGGGGTGAGGTGGAGAGTCTGAATAGGTGAGTGCTTGGGGGTGAGGTGGAGAGTTTAAAGAGGTGAGTGTTAGGTGGTGAGGTGGAGTCTGAATAGGTGAGTGCTAGGGGTGAGGTGGAGTCTGAAGAGGTGAGTGCTAGGGGGTGAGGTGGAGTCTGAAGAGGTGAGTGCTAGGGAGTGAGGTGGAGTCTGAAGAGGTGAGTGCTAGGGGGGTGAGGTGGAGAGTCTGAATAGGTGAGTGCTTGGGGGTGAGGTGGAGAGTTTAAAGAGGTGAGTGCTAGGTGGTGAGGTGGAGTCTGAAGAGGTGAGTGCTAGGTGGTGAGATGGAGTCTGAAGAGGTGAGTGCTAGGTGGTGAGGTGGAGTCTGAATAGGTGAGTGCTATGGGGTGAGGTGGAGTCTGAAGAGGTGAGTGCTAGGGAGTGAGGTGGAGTCTGAAGAGGTGAGTGCTAGGTGGTGAGGTGGAGTCTGAAGAGGTGAGTGCTAGGTGGTGAGGTGGAGTCTGAAGAGGTGAGTGCTAAGGGGATGAGGTGGAGTCTGAAGAGGTGAGTGCTAGGGGGTTGAGGTGGAGTTTGACGAGGTGAGTGGTAGGGGGTGAGGTGGAGAGTCTGAATAGGTGAGTGCTTGGGGGTGAGGTGGAGAGTTTAAAGAGGTGAGTGCTAGGGGGTGAGGTGGAGTCTGAATAGATGAGTGCTAGGGAGTGAGGTTGAGTCTGATAAGATGAGTGCTAGGGGGTGAGGTGGAGTCTGAATAGGTGAGTGCTAGGGAGTGAGGTTGCGTCTGATAAGGTGAGCGCTAGGGGGTGAGGTGGAGTCTGAATAGGTGAGTGCTAGGGAGTGAGGTTGAGTCTGATAAGGTGTGTGCTAGGGGGTGAGGTGGAGTCTGAATAGGTGAGTGCTAGGTGGTGAGGTGGAGTCTGAAGAGGTGAGTGCTAGGTGGTGAGGTGGAGTCTGAAGAGGTGAGTGCTAGGTGGTGAGGTGGAGTCTGAATTGGCGAGTGCTAGGGGGGTGAGGTGGAGAGTCTGAATAGGTGAGTGCTAGGGGGTGAGGTGGAGTCTGAATAGGTGAGTGCTAGGGGGGTGAGGTGGAGAGTCTGAATAGGTGAGTGCTTGGGGGTGAGGTGGAGAGTTTAAAGAGGTGAGTGCTAGGTGGTGAGGTGGAGTCTGAAGAGGTGAGTGCTAGGGGTGAGGTGGAGTCTGCAGAGGTGAGTGCTAGGGGGTGAGGTGGAGTTTGAAGAGGTGAGTGCTAGGGAGTGAGGTGGAGTCTGAAGAGGTGAGTGTTAGGTGGTGAGGTCGAGTCTGAATAGATGAGTGCTAGGGGTGAGGTGGAGTCTGAAGAGGTGAGTGCTAGGGAGTGAGGTGGAGTCTGAAGAGGTGAGTGCTAGGGGGTGAGGTGGAGTCTGAAGAGGTGAGTGCTAGGGGTGAGGTGGAGTCTGAAGAGGTGAGTGCTAAGGTGGTGAGGTGGAGTCTGACGAGGTGAGTGCTAGGTGGTGAGGTGGCGTCTGAAGAGGTGAGTGCTAGGTGGTGAGGTTGAGTCTGAAGAGGTGAGTGCTAGGGGTGAGGTGGAGTCTGAAGAGGTGAGTGCTAAGGGGGTGAGGTGGAGTCTGAAGAGGTGAGTGCTAGGGGGTTGAGGTGGAGTCTGAATAGGTGAGTGCTAGGGAGTGAGGTTGAGTCTGATAAGGTGAGTGCTAGGGGGTGAGGTGGAGTCTGAATAGGTGAGTGCTAGGGAGTGAGGTTGAGTCTGATAAGGTGAGTGCTAGGGGGTGAGGTGGAGTCTGAATAGGTGAGTGCTAGGTGGTGAGGTGGAGTCTGAAGAGGTGAGTGCTAGGTGGTGAGGTGGAGTCTGAAGAGGTGAGTGCTAGGTGGTGAGGTGGAGTCTGAATAGGTGAGTGCTAGGGGGTGAGGTGGAGTCTGAATAGGTGAGTGCTAGGGGGGTGAGGTGGAGAGTCTGAATAGGTGAGTGCTAGGGGGTGAGGTGGAGTCTGAATAGGTAAGTGCTAGGGGGGTGAGGTGGAGAGTCTGAATAGGTGAGTGCTTGGGGGTGAGGTGGAGAGTTTAAAGAGGTGAGTGCTAGGTGGTGAGGTGGAGTCTGAAGAGGTGAGTGCTAGGGGTGAGGTGTAGTCTGAAGAGGTGAGTGCTAGGGAGTGAGGTGGAGTCTGAAGAGGTGAGTGCTAGGTGGTGAGGTGGAGTCTGAAGAGGTGAGTGCTAGGTGGTGAGGTGGAGTTTGAATAGGTGAGTGCTAGGGGGTGAGGTGGAGTCTGAAGAGGTGAGTGCTAGGGAGTGAGGTGGAGTCTGAAGAGGTGAGTGCTAGGTGGTGAGGTGGAGTCTGAAGAGGTGAGTGCTAGGTGGTGAGGTGGAGTCTGAAGAGGTGAGTGCTAAGAGGGTGAGGTGGAGTCTGAAGAGGTGAGTGCTAGGGGGGTGAGGTGGAGTCTGAAGAGGTGAGTGCTAGGGGGTGAGGTGGAGTTTGAAGAGGTGAGTGCTAGGTGATGAGGTGGAGTCTGGCTGAAAGGCTGCCGTGTTAAGTTCAAGGCGTTTTTTTTATCAAGGTTTCATTGTCATTCCATACGCAGGTCCAGTTCATGGCAGAATAAATTATAAAAATTCACTCGCCCACTAAACAATTCACTAAAATGTAACATAATGTATTAAAACAAAACAAAAAAACAATGTGTCACAGTCCAGTTCCTAAGTGCACAGTTCATGCAATAATCTCACAGATTACTTGTGCAATGATCACAAGTTCAAGGTTCAACAGTTCATAAAGTCTCACAGCTATTCCTTAACCTGGTATTGTTGGCCTTGATGCTACGCAGAGGATCAGATGGGTGGGCCGCGAACACCGGCGAGA